>NC_092803.1:143353837-143652252 GCF_040954645.1 Diabrotica undecimpunctata
TAAGCTATAGCCCTTAAATCTGTTACAGTGGGGTCATTGCTTTTTCGACCAGGTCGAATTGAAGTATACCTTAAAAATCTGTTATCTGCATAATTCTTAAACAATATGTGGTCCAATTCTTTCACTTTATATGGAAATGGTTTCTAACGAGGTTCTTTGGTAATTTTCATATAATCACTTGGCAAATATATGTCTCTGTTTTTTAGCCTTCTCTCGATTAAACTGTGAACGTAGTCACACTCTATCTGTGTGTGACCTTGTTCCAAACACTTCTGAATTATTTCCAAATTATTATCCACGGCAAATTTTAAAAGTGAGTTTGCCATTACAACATTCCTGTTTTGGTACACACACCCGTCCGAAAACAGCACAATAGGCAATTTTTTTCCAATACAATTGTCTGACAGGTAGTCTATAACAAGTGATGTAAAAGTTGAAGCACTTAAATCTGACTCACTTTAATTGAACCAATAGCATGTAACCTCATGACTATTGAGATCATACATGGTGAAGTTGTAACAACATAATTTCGTTTTAAAAAATGTAGAGCTGGCGTTAATACTTGGAGACAGTTTGACGGCCTGTAAGTCTGTTGTAAGTGTAAGGCAAGCGTTTTCGTTGGCGTGAATTTTATCAACAAACTTCTCCTCTCGAGCACGGTCCTTCTTCTTAACTTGTTGCACATAGATTTTGTACACAGATGTCACATTTGTCTTTTTTGTTTTTGTGGATGAAAATGTTTTTTTGTTTGAGAATTTTGTGCAGGACTTGCCGTGACATAGCAATTTTGTTTTCTTTAACGCATTTTTTTGTAAATATTTCGGAAAGTTCACTTTTGTTTCTTATTAATCACTCCAGGAATAGTTTAGTCGTGTTAGATCTATTATAGTGTGATGGTAACTTGAGAAGGTCATCGAGAAATTGATTTAAATAGACCATTTCTGCACTGTTGTTTCTAGGTGTTGGCCTCTTTGAGTTTTCGTTACCTTTATAAGAATGCATGCTGTATTCACTTTTTTGTACCCAAGACTGTACCGTGAATGAACCCAACGCTAACGTGTTTCAAAACATTTGTCTGCAGACCGGTACCTTTTCACCTTTTAAAGGTAAGCTACTATATTGTAATGTGCCATCACGTCTCGATTGGCCTTCTGTAGTCCTTTGTTTCACTTGAATTCTGCTGACATGAGAAGTAACAAAAACTTTTCTTTGATCCCAGCTCGTCTGGTTTCAAAAGTATTGGAATAATTTTTTTCGAGTTTCTTCAGAAAATTTAGCGCACATTCGAACTTTTGATCGTTTGCAAAGCTTTGAATTACAAGTGAAGCCAATTTGCCTAGCCTTCCTGATTATGTTGTGCTTCACTACTTTGTTTCTTCTCGTGTAACCCAAATATTCTTTGCCTTTCATTCTAAGCTTTTGGTTGACCACTTTTAACCATGTTTTAGGGTCTGCAACTATTTTTTTCTTCCTCCCTGTTTTCAAGTTTCCATTATCAGCGTCAGTTTCATTAGTAATATCTTTCAAATGTTGTTCTTGTATTGGATCTTTCACGTCGTCATTATTGGTATTTTTATTATTTTGCTTATCCGCAGGCAACAATAAATCGTTTACATGGTGATTTATATCCTCAATATTTGTGAAGGTTAGGTCATCAAATTCTAGTTCTCTCCGTTCAAACACTGGATTTTCCAGTGATGAAGCTTCATCTAAAATATTCTCATTCAAGATAATAATGTCCATATTTTCTATATCCATTATAGGTTCGTCTAAAACTAGGTCTGATGTTATGGAAACAGTGTCCATGATTTCGAAATATTGGGTCTGATCGTTGAAGTGTGCATCTGATAATACTGAACTATCGGCAGAACTGATTTGAAAATTGTCAATAATGTTTATTTTGTTCAACGTAGAAGGAGAAACGTTTGACTTAATTGACTGAGAGGTAGTGCCAATACTGGAATCAATAATATTGCATTTTTGACTATGTGTTGAAGATTGTATAAAACCCACTTGGGTTTTCCCAATTTTGGAGAGATGCAAAATTGTTTTGGTTCTTTCAGACATCTGTAATAAAAAATAACCGTCTTTAACACTAAATTGCTTCAAATAATGATTTAAAATAATCTTTTAGAATCAAACAGAAACGGAAATAACTCCTATCTGACTGAGAGATAAAATGAAACAGTATCAGAAATACCTCCTAACTGAAACTATGGTTATAATCATGATTATCATTAGCAAAAAACTGATTACTTTGTTTAAATTACAGCAAGATAGATAGATTAACAGATCATGTTAATTTAAGTGTCAATAAATAAAAATAATTTGAATAGACAAATACCTTGAAATGGTTTAATATACGGTAGTCTCTCGTATCACGTGGAAACAATATGCGCCATTTTTGTTGGATATTAGTATTCAATCAACGATATTATAAGTTTAGTTTTTCGAGCGCTGCAGATAGTAGGTATTGGTTTAATGAAATAACGTAAGAAATAAATTTTTAGTGGTTAGGAGCTTTTCACAGGCATGCGTAGTTAGAAAATACAAATCACATGAAATAATAAACATATTTACGAAGAAATTGTCAGATAGGAAGTATTGCCAGGACATGGACGATATATAAAATATCATAAAATGACGTTTAAAAAACGTCATTTTATGTTTTTGTGACTCTTTTTAAAATAAATCGAGAAAGACTGAATCGATTTGGCTTATTTTGGTGTTGAAATATTTATTTGAAGTCCTAGGAAGGTTTGATAGGTGAAAAAATATGATGAAATTATAAGGAGAATAGTAGACCGTTTTATTTTCCAATACAAACAGTTACATTATACCCCGATACATCACTTCAATAGCGTAACCAAAATAAGAATATTTTAGAAAACAAAGAAAAAGAAATTTCGTATTTTATATTCTATAGATTTTTTCAATTTTTAGTTTTTATTACCGAAAATAAGTTATTAAGTTTTATAGGACTGTAGGACATTTTAGTGCCTGAAAATATTAGCTAAAATTAACTTGTTAGATGGAGAGATAAAATACAAATTTAACGGTTGGATTTTATGTGACGTATGGGGAGGGATGCATACAATAGAAATATATTTTTTCCTCGCTAAGTCTATAACGTCCAGATTCCGTATATGACTATAATGGCAGTCAAGAATGAGCAACACGGGATCGTCTTTTAAAGGTTTTACATGATTGATAAAATGTTGCATCCATCGCGTAAAGATGTGGCTCTGTATCCATCCTGAAGGATGACAATCAGTAATTGACCCAGCGGAGCTCCGTCTAATAGCTCGGCCTTTATATTTTTGCGTGGAAATACAAATAATGGAGGAAAGAATCCTCCGACAGCATTTATGCACGTAACTACAGTAACTAGTTAGTGCCCCTCTTTCTGCAGCAGTTACGGCTCCTACTTGTTTTTTTTTCCTTTAAGGGTGATGACCCTAGCAATCTTGGACTGTACTGTAGTAATACCTGTTTCATCAACATTTTACACTCTTAGGGGGTTGAAATTTATCTTCTCCATAGCTGGCTCCAGAATATCAAAAAAACGGTTGATATTTTCTGGGGTAAAACCTTTTATTCCGTTTTTAAAATCCCCTGTGGTTTTTTTTAAAGATATAATGGGATGCCGTCTGAGGAAATTTAGGAGCCACTTTTTACCGGCATTACCATGTCTTTCTGAAATAAGATGGGAATTTTTATTTCTGATAGCAAGCTAGTATGCTAATGTCCGAATGTTTGCAAGTACTAGACCATAATATCTTCTGTTCATTAAAAAGTCTTCTTCCATTTCTGCTGATAAAACTGGTTTTCGACCCATTCGTAGCGCGCATTGTTCTTTTGAGTCTTTACCACATTTGACATATAGCTCGATGGTTGATTTGGGAACGTTGAAGCACTTTCACGCCTTTAAGTATCCCATTTGTTTACTTTTAATAACATCAATACCATTTTCATATCTTCTGGATTTCATTTTTTATGTAGTAGTCGTTATATGTATTTATGCTAATGTCCCAGTTGTCACAATGCAGGACTTTCTAAAATATCTTGTAGGATTTTATTGAATAGCTTGGTAATACCGTATCTCCCTTTTTTACTCCATGGATCACTTCGGTAGGAAGTGAAAAAAAATTCTAAAAGATTGTCATAAGAACAGGTATGATGGATATACCCAACACGAAGAGTTATTGATTTTTAAGTACCTGTTGAGATTAGGAGAGAACGACCAAAGAAGACCTGGTGTGAGACACTTGGCTAGGACATGTCAATAAATTGGATTGATATTGATATTACCCAATATAAAAACTCATGGAGAAATACAATTAGGAAAGATGATCCTGTATAGAGATAAAGATAAGGAGGCAAGCGTGTTAGAGTTTTCAGCTGTTTATTAATTCATTATTTAGTCGACAAAAAGTAACAAGTCAGAAAAGAGACAATTCTTTAAGCAAAACTGGAACAACTTACATACTACCAAATTATTTGAATTATATCTAGAACGTAACTGGTAGGGTTCGGATAATTATGCATTTATATATTTATATATAAATACATAATTATCCAAACACTGGTAATTACGTATCAAATTGCACAAATATAAATATTACTATTTTTAAAGCTTTTTGTAATAAAAATTTATTTTATTTTTTTTAGAAGACGATATATCCTTTATGTTTAACGCCATAACATTGGGACTAGAAAAGGACAGAATATGGATACTTAGAGTTATATTGGGATGCACGTTTCTGTTTATTGAAGTAAATGTTATAATGGCTTCTGTACAAGTAATTATTAGAAAAGAATTCAAAAATTTCTTTCCATTATTAACTGTTTTTATGATACAGCCGGTAAATACCCATAATAATTATTTATATCCATATTCATATATATATATATATATATATATATATATATATATATATATATATATATATATATATATATATATATATATATATATATATATGTTCGGATAAGTTTACTGAGTTCTCGGGAAGAACCGCGTTGAGAATTTAAAACTCGACGTTTCGGCACCCATTTTGGGAGCCATTATCAAGAGTGATACGGTTCGGTTCGAGTTCGGGGTCTCAATCTGCCTACTCCCCTCACTCGAGACGTACCAGTATCGTGTTCTATATTGCAAGAACTGTCTCTCGGCACTGAGGTCTCAATCTGCCTACTCCTCAGTGTCTAGTGACAATCGGTCTTACCCTGTGTGGCTGCTTTTATACTCGCTGTATGCGCGGGAACGGTATGCGCTGACGTGGTCTGAACTGACGTGGCCTGAGCGGTGTGGGCGGGAGGTCGCTGAAGCAGGGGTCGCCATGTTGCCGGCAATCGTTTCGCGTCATCGCGCGTGTTCAAGCTGTTAGGCCGTTTTTCGATTTCGATAGCTTCACGAATGATTCTCGCTTTTAGTGAGCGGATGGGAGCGATGGTTTTTGCTTTTTCGAAATCTATTTTGTGGCCTCTCTGAATATGATGTTGGGCTAGGGCTGAAGTGGTATCGGAATGTTTGACTGATAGAGAATGTTCGTAAATACGGTTATGGATTCGTCGGTTTGTCTGTCCTACGTATGTACGTGGGCAGCTGGAACAAGGTATCTCGTAGACACCATGGTCTTCATTGGGATTTGGTCTTTTACGGATCTGACGAGATTGGACAATTTAGAGTAAGTGGTGAAGATGGTTTTGATATTAAGAGGGATAAGAGTTCTACTGATCTTGTCAGTGACACCTTTAATGAAAGGTAGAAAGATTTTGGGTTGATCCGGCGGCAAGGTTTGTTTTTTGGATGGAATGGGGTTTAGAAGTTTTTGAATGCTTCTATTGATTTGGGTTATGTGGTAGCCGTTTTGTAGGAGTGTTTGTCTTATTGAATTGATTTCGGATGACCTATGATTGTTGTCGCTAAGTCTTATGATGCGGGAAATAAGAGTGTTGATGACTGAATTAAGTTGGGCGGGGTGATGATGTGACTGACCATTGAGATAGCGGTTTGTATGAGTGGGTTTCCGGTACACGGAATAGGAAAAGCTGTGAGGTGGATTTTTCTGAATAAGAACATCAAGGAATGGCAAAGACGCTTCAGACTCAACTTCCATCGAGAATTGAATGCTGGGATGTATTCCATTCAGGTGAGAGAGTAAGAGATCTAATGTGTCTTTACCATGGGGCCAAATGACAAAGATGTCATCAACGTACCGTAACCAGCAGGTGGGTTTGAGATTTGACGAGGTCAAGGCTACTGTTTCGAAATGTTCCATGTATATATCTGCTATTACGGGAGAGAGGGGCGATCCCATTGGGGCACCTTTGATTTGACGATAGAAATGATTTTGGAACGTGAAATATGTATTAGACATGCAGTGTTTTATAAGAGATAATGTGTCTTGGGGAATTTGATGTGTAGAGTCCAAGATGGAAATGGTTTCATCGATGGAAATGTTGGTGAATAAAAAAACAATGTCAAAACTGACTAGTATGTCTGAGGGTAAAATAGAAAAGTTTTTCAGAAGATCAATGAAATGAAAAGAGTTTTTGACAAAGGACGAGGCGTTTTCGGCTAATGGTTGTAAGGATGAAGCGAGATGTTTTGCCAATTTCTGAGTGGGACAGTTGTATGCACTAACGATGGGTCTTAGGGGGACATTGGGCTTATGGATTTTTGGAAGGCCATATATCTTTGGAATTCGGGATGATTTTTCTCTGGGTATAAGAGATTTTTTGAGGTCTGGAGGTAGAGTAGACTTATTTATAATGGATTTGGTCGTTTTTTCTAGATATGTGGTTGAATCATTTGGGTCATGTTTGTATTCTGTGGAATTCAGAAGTTCGGACATTTTGTCGAAATAGTTAGAAGAGTTGAGAATGACGGTGGCATTACCTTTGTCGGCCGGAAGGATGACGATGTCAGGGTTGTTGTAAAGTTCTTTGAGGGCACGTCTTTCTGAAAGACTGATATTTGAAGGTGGGGGTTTGGAAGTACGGAGAATTATGGCGACATTTTGTCTGGCAACTTCGGCTTGGTCGGAAGGAAGATGGGAAATAGCTTCTTTAGTTTGACAAATAATTTTATCAGTTGGAATGGAAAGAGGAGTGACAGAGAAATTGAAGCCTTTTGACAGAGCTTTGGTAGCTGAATCGGATATGTGAATATCTGAGAAATTGTGAACAACAGTAGAAGGTTGTTGATTTGAAATGGGCGGTGGATTTTGCTGAGAGATAAGTTGGTCCAGTTTGCGTTTCTGGGTTTGGGTTTTGTTGTCAGAAATGTGTTGGGCTTTTTGGTGAGAAAGACGATCGAAAGTGTCCCATAATAATGGATGGATATTGAAAGAGTAAATGTCATTGTAGGTTTTAAGAAGTTGGGAATTTGTTGTATCTAAGTTGCGTCGGGTGGAATGAATTGAATTTCTAAGAAGCGAAAAACCAGTGGCTCTAAGAATTTTGGAAATTGATGAAGATTTGGTGTGATGTTTAACTTGTAAAGATTTTGGAATGACTTGATGGTCACGACCAGAGAAAAAGAAGAGGCAAAAAGACTTATTTTATGAAGTAGAAGAGATATTATATATCACATATATAATGAAACTTATATTATTGACCACGAATTGCCTTTATTAGTAGATTTGTGGTTATCTAAAGTTAACAATAATGAGTATAAGTTGCTCAAATTGTTGGTATCTGTATTTTTTTATTTATGGTTTTTTTCTCTTGAAAAATGAATGTTATCTCGTGAAACAGTCTTTTTGAATAATTACTCTCTGTGGAAAGAATTTTTACATTCGGAAAATCGAAATTGTGTCCTGTTCTGCTGTTCTAGCATGTGAGGCTAGGGAACATATATCAGAGTGTAACCTAATGTCACTCTTGTGAAGAGTCAAACGGCTTCAAACTTTTTGGGAGGTGTGACCTATATAAGAACCTTCACACTCTAAACAACTAAATTTGTATACAACATCGCTTTTATCTGAGTTTGGTAATTTGTCGTCCAATGACTTGCACAAAGATCCCACAACTAGAGTGCTTTTATAAGCAATTTTTATATTTCGTGAATATTAAGCAAAAATTCCAGTCAATTTGGGAGTGACACCCTTAAGGTTCTCTTGTGTGTTAAGTATGACAGAGGATGTGTTGAAAATGATTTTCCTGAGTAAGGATTCAGGGTAAGAATTATCTAGGAATAACTGTAGTAAAGGGATGTTGAGATTCTTTTTTCTAAAAACAGGGTCAGTCAGTTTACAAACTCTTGTGGTAATTTGTTTCACTAGATTAACTTTCATGCTTGACTTGTGGTAAGAATGGTAGTTGAGGTGTCTTCCAGAGTTACACTTTTTTCTTTTTTCTTAATATAGATCTTACCAAATTGTTGTAGTACTTAATTAATAGTATATGAAACAAGGGAAATAAAACCACACCTCACTTATAAATTATATAATAATAATAAGCAAACGAAAAATAAATTTAGCCCGTAAATAAATATAAAAAATTTAATAATAAAATAAACCATAAAAATTTAACATATTTAACAAACACTAGGATAATACAGTAACTAGTTTCGCCAAAACAAATTCTTGTCCGCAAAAAAAAATATTCGCAAGTTATAGGCTTCACGTGAGGGCGTAAACGCTGTAGAACATAACATAATAAAAGGAAACGAAGAACCGAAAAGGTACTAGGTACTACTTACAATTAAAACTAAAATTGGTATAAAGCTACTTCTCTTCTTTAGATGCAAATCCACTAATGGATGTTAGCGATCACATTTTCCATTAATTCTCTATTTCTTGCAATATGTATCAGATATTGTATGTCATTAATCCCTGTCCATTGCCTTATGTTTCGGAGCCAGGACATTTTCTTGCGTCCCATTCCTCTCTTGCCTTCAATTTTACCCTCGATTATAAGTTGGAGGAACTGGTATTTTTCATTTCGCATGATGTGACCTAGATACGCCGTTTTCCTTTTCTTGATGGTTTCGAAAAGTTGGCGTTCTTGGTTTATTCTTTTAAGGACATCTATATTTGTGATTTTCGCTGTCCATGGTATTTTTAGGATACGGCGATAGAGCCACATTTCGAAAGCTTCTAATCTGTTTATATCCCTCGTTTTGAGTGTCCAGCCCTCTACGCCATATAGCAGCACTGACCACACGTAGCACTTAGTAAACCTTAGTCTCAGTTGAAGACCGAACTCTGAACAAGTCAGTACCTTCTTGAATTTTACGAAAGCTTGTCGAGCTTGCTCAATGCGACATTTTACTTCCCTGTCCGATGCCCAGTCTTCAAAAAGCCACGATCCCAGGTATTTAAATTTACTCACTCTTTCAATGGACTTAGTATTCAGTGTTATGGTGGAGTTTTTAAGTGCATCCAAGTTTCTGGAGATGATCATAAATTTGGTTTTTTTGGTATTAATCTCTAATCCCATTCGCTTACTGTGTTCTCCGATTATATTGACAAGTTGTTGAAGATCGACTATGTTGTCACAAATTAAGACACCATCATCAGCATATCGTATGTTGTTGATCAGTACTCCATTCACTTTGATTCCCATCTTTGCATCCTCCAGAGACTCTTGAAATATGGCTTCCGAATAAATGTTAAATAAAAGAGGGGAAAGCACACATCCCTGTCGAACGCCCCTTCTTATATGTTATGTCGTATGCTATAAAGCTACGAACAATAACAATTAACAAAGTGCTTACAATAAATCTAGGGGAGGTATGCAGAGATGTGTTCCCAAGTTCATAAATTGGAGGAAATCATTGGCGAAGAAGGTAACCACAAAGGGCGACGTAATAAAAAAATGAAATGAAATAAGAAGAAAACTAACTACTAACACGAAAATAAATCTAAAACTAATAACGTAACCTAAACTTCGTAAGGTTAATTACGTAAGAGGCATATTTCAATTTGTATTTAAAGAAAAATCACAACTATAATTTTATTTTTATAGCAACCACAATAAACAAAAATTAAATCACAGTGGATTCAGCAATCATTACAGTCGGTCTGAAGACTGGTGGCGTGGAAATATGTCCCGTAAAATACGGCATGAACTTGTCAACCACGCAAAATATGATTACAGCAACGCAATCTGCCTAAGTTCTACAACATAAGTTCCGGTCGATATCCCCAACGAGGGATACCATAACATATTATACCAAAAACGACTGTCAAGATGATGTACCACAAAACAACCATTGTCAGCAATATGAGAGAAATTGGGGCACAATTTGTTTACTACAATGACTTTTGCATATTATGTTGTAGCATTTGTATTTTCCTTTGTATGTATTAAAAATCACCCTGTATGTATTAAAACATCGAAGAATATTTTTAATGTATTTATATTTCCTATAGTATGTGTTAAAACACCGAAAAAGTATTTTCAATCCTTTTGCATCACTGGAATTAATAATAAACACATTTTAAAGTTGGTTTATATAACACAGATGGGTATTTCTTCGGTATTATTTTGATTGAGATTCCGCTTTAGGGTATTTTGCGCGTCAAATAAACGGGAATATTTCCGTTTATGCTTTATTTATACCGAGTTGGGTGAACGATTTTTAAAGATTATATTATGAGATCACTCTCGGTGAAGCCGCTGTTAAAAGAGTTTAGTTTTATTGGTGTCCGAATTTTTCTTCAAATTTGTAATGTTTTTTCGTTATTGTTTGTTTGTTATCGGAAATTAGTTAGTGAGCAGTTAAATGTGGAATTTTAAGTGAGGTTGGTTTAAGATCTTGACGGGAAAATATCTTGGATGTGTATTCTTCAAGGAACCGGCAAATTTTTTATGGAGAGGTGAATTTTATACTCAAATGTAATGTGTCATTTTTTTGTCTGAGTTAATCACCGATTTGCCCGTACTGTGTTTTACCAGAGGGATTTGTAAGACGGCGTTTCGAACAGTTTAAAAGATGTTCACATGGTTTGAAGCAGAAGATTGAGTTTTTGAAAAGCCAACCTTTGAAGATTGCATAATCCAGTGCCCAGCTTTCATTGTCTATTTGTTGTCCCTGGTCATTTCAGACCATTTTGCAGCTTGTGAGACGCATTTGTGTTATTTTGCAGTGTTTTGAGTCCAGTTCCAAGCCCAAAAAACTTTTAAAGGAGATACAATAGTCAACTTAATATTATCAATTCAGTTCCGAGGATTCACGTTGTTTCTTTGAGCAGTATTCGTTTTTAGGATTGGTGGGTTGCTGACCTTGCCAGCCACGCTTCGCATTTTATCCGGGCTTGGGGCTGGTTAAGTAATACTAATAATACATAAGAATATATTTAATGAGTTTATCTCATTTGAGTACGTATGTTTCAAAAAACTATTAAATTTGATTTTTATCATATCGAATGAAATATTTAAGCATTAAGGATGAAATCATTTACAGTTTACACAGTAAACATAGTTGTATATTATTTGGTAATTAATTCTTTTAATGTTTAAGGGAACTGCTGGTATCTACCTCATAGCTTTTCATATGAATACACTATTACCTAGTTTAGAGTTACTACGTGGTATAACGAGTCAACTGAATGTGCACGATGATATATTTGAAAAACAGATCCATAAAAAATCTCGAAGATATAATATTCTTGCTTATATAGTGTTGCTTATAAACATTGTAACTCATGGTATTTGTATGCCGATTTGGCTTAAGGACGATGGCATAGACATTATTAATTCGTTTGTAATAAATTATTATGACGAACCCGTTAGAAGTGTGATTTATCCAATAATAAATATTAGTGTCTTATTAGGTAAAAATATTAATTTCATTATATTATAGTCTAGTACTGAAGTAATAATTTATTAAGTAATTAATTTTAATAAACAAGATATTGCAATTTCACGCATGACATTAGTTTGTTGCTCGTCTGTCGTTCTTGTACATACTAAAAATTACATTTCTGTGTACCTTATTTGAGATTTATGGTCTGTAACGAAATGAAATGGAAATTATGAAGCTACTTTCGTAAACTATTAAAGCGCGTTGATATTACTAGTGAAATAAGTGAATAACGGACGTTGCTCACGCTTATGTAGTTGGCCCTTAATACACGACTAAAATGTTAACAGATGTTCGTGCAGTACGATTATCTCACGAATGGTTTAGGTCACGCCACGATAGACATTAGACATATTAAACATTTCACACTGTAAACACAGTCGTAGAGTAATTAAACACGTGCTTTTAACCATAAAAATGAGTCTTATTAAGAATAAATGAACGGGAGACCGTTAGATTTATAGAATCGTACAAAAGTGAGCCTGTACTCAGGAATGAAACTGACTTAAGGTATAATAAAAAGACGCACGAAACGCAGCAGTAAAAATAATTGTTACCCAGCTAGAAATAAAAAATGTAACAGCAAAACATGTAATAGAAAAATTTAAAAACTTACGCTGCTCGTATTTGCAAAAATTGAAGAAAATTAAAAATAGCACCAAGTCTGGCTAATCTGCTAATGATGTTTATGTGCCAAAAGTGATTTGATTTCCGATAATGCTCAGATTTCTAATGTCACACGTAAAATCAACGAAAACTCATTCCAATTTGGTAAGTATTATTATTTTTCTTTCATTCGCCACTGTCATGGTATAGCACCTTTATCATTAAAATACTTTAGTTTTTTTTTTTTTTTTTTTTAAATTTAGTAAATGTGAGTATTGCAGAGTATTGCAAATACATGAGAGGAGAAATTATCCACTGATAACACTCCCAATACTAACACTAACAAATAAAATTAGTGTAGGATTATAATTTGAAACTAGAATTGAAATGGAAATTAAAATTAAAATTAAAATTAGTGAATAAAGTCTGTTGGCCACTGTCTCTTCAATCTTTCAATCTTCGTCTGACTTCTGGTTGTAGGTGTAGTTGTCTTGCTTCCTTGTTGGGGTGGGCTGGCAGATGTTCTAAATAATTTCTTGTTAGTCTGCTGATTTCGTCTTCAACGAACGGTATACCAGAGTCATCATGTAGTGTTTTATTACTAACGTACCACGGCGCATTGAAAATCATTCTGAGTATTTTGGATTGGATCCTCTGAATGATTTTGGTATTAGAAGGCTTTGCACAGCCCCATAGTTGCACCCCATATGTCCATATAGGCTTTATTATGCACTTATACAAGAGAAGTTTATTATCTGTAGATAACTGTGATTTTCGGCATATTAACCAATTTATTTGACGTATTTTCATGTTGATTTGGATTTTTTTTGCCAAGATTTGTGCTTTCCAAATAAGCTTTTGATCAAGTGTCATTCCCAGGTATTTGACTTCTGTTTTTACTGGTAGTAATATGTTGTTCAGTCTAATTCTTGGACATATGATGTTCCTGTTGGTGAATGTAATTTGATTAGACTTAGTATGGTTAACTTTGATTTTCCATCTATTTATCCAGTCTTGTAGTAGGTTCATGTGTATTTGAAGGTTTCCTGATGCTACTTGGGGGGTCATCATTGATGGATATTATGGCGGTGTCATCTGCGAACATGGCTACTGTGGTCGTATTTGTTGTTGGAATATCAGCAGTGTATATGAGGTACAGGAGGGGACCCAGGACACTTCCTTGAGGGACACCGGATTTTATGGGATAGTAATGAGAGGTTTCTGTAAGGAATCTGACTTGAAAGTGACGTTCTGTGAGGTATGATTTTAAGAGTAGATAGTGAGGAGTGGGAAAGGATGACTTAAGTTTATACAGGAGACCATCATGCCAAACACGATCGAAGGCTTGTTCTATATCCAGGAAGGCAGCAGTGCAAATTTTTTTCTCTTCGAGGCATACATTAATGTTTTTAACAATCCTATGACACTGTTGTAGAGTTGAATGGGCTTCGCGGAAACCAAACTGGTGTGTGGGGATCACTGAATTAATTTCGATGTCTTCTGAGAATCTTTGGAGTAGAAGTCTTTCTAAGATTTTTGACATTATTGGAAGTAAGCTGATTGGTCTATATGAAGTAGTAATATTTGGTGGTTTATTTGGTTTACTAATCATAATTATTTGTGCGAACTTCCAATTAATCGGGTAGTAGGCTAATCTTATGATACTATTATATATCATTGTTAGTAGGACAATTGCTTTTCTCGGTAATTTTTTTAATATTAGCCCAGTGATCATGTCAAAGCCTGGTGCTTTGTAGTTATTGCATCTAGAAATTTGTTCTTTGACATTATTAGGAGTAAAGCATTTGATTAGTAGCATCATTGGGCATGGAGCGTCTAAAAAGTTTTTAACTTGTTCTTAGTTATTATTGTTATTAAGTTCAGGTGCACCAAAAACGTGTGAGAGATGTTCAGCAAAAATTGATGCCTTTTCTTGTTCAGTTTTTCCCCAGCTTCCATCGGCTTTCCTTAGAGGTGGTATGTGCTGTGTAGGTGTCTTGAATGATTTCGTTGCTTTCCAGATGCTGTGGCCTTCTTTTGACAGGCTGTTGATGAATAGTTCAAATGTATCATTCCTTGCGTCTTGTAGAGCAGTTTTAAGTTGCCGTGTTAATCTATTGTATTCATTTTTATCTATAGGATTGCGACTTCTTTGCCATATGCGCCTGGCTCTTCTTTTATATGCAACAAGACGTTTTATATATACGGGTATGTTGGTGTCACTTGGTTCTTTGTCATTTTGAGGGGGTGTAGCTATTTCAGCGGCTGCATGTATAGTTTGGGCGAGAAGAAGCACAGCATTATCAAATTCGTCTGGTTGCTTTAATCTTATATTTAAATTTAAATTTTTATTTATGTATGACTCGAATATATTCCAGTTGGTTTTTGATGTTGTCAACTTAGGGATATTCGGACGTTTTATAATTTGCGTAGATAGTGTCACAATTATGGGAGTATGGTCGGTTGACAGATCCCAGGATGCTTGTATGTCAAAATAATTTAAGGCCATGTTATGGAGGATAAAGAAGTCGAGTAGATCTGGGATTTTGTTTGGATCTGATGGCCAGTAGGTAGGTTGCCCTGTAGATAAGTAAGAGCTGTTTGTGTTAGCTATGGCTTGTCTGAGATTTTTTCCCTTTGTCGTACATAGTCTTGATCCCCAGTCTGTATGCTTGGCATTCCAGTCACCTCCAATTACGAATTTGTTTGATAGATGTTTGAAGAAGTCTTCATATTCTGCTGTGGTGATATTATGCCTTGGAGGGCTGTACATTGCCGCAATGTCAAAAGACCATGGTTGAGAACTGATACAGATTACTGCAGCTTGTATTTTTTCCGTCTGATACATTATTTACTCATAGTGTGCTATAATGTTACGTACAATAATAGCAGCGCCACCGTGTGCTGTTCCATCAGGATGGTTGGTGTTGTAAATAGAATAATGAGGGATCTTGAACATCGTTCTGTCAGTGAAATGGGTTTCCGATATGAGTAGAACATCAATTTTGTTATGTTTAAGAAAGTTAGTAACTTCTGTGTTATGGTTGCCTAGGCCGTTGGCATTCCATTGTGCAATTCGTAGTGACTTAAGTTCCATTACTAATTTTATTTATTACTGTGGAAAGCATGTTTAGGATCACGCTATTTTGATTAATTAGTTGTGAAAACATAGCTTTGAATTCGTTAAGGAAACTCTTCATCATCTCTCCAATGTCACTGTTTGTATTACTTACATGTGTTCCACTTGTTATTTGAGCGTAAGTTGCATGATTCTGGTTGTATGAGTTCGTATTTTTATAGACATTATTTACATTTGTTCCACCCGGTGCTTGTGTGTAAGTCGCGTGATTTTGATTGTTTAAGTGCGGATTATTCTGTACTGTATTTCTGTTATATTGTAGTTGATTGTTCGCTGGAGTGTGCGATGATACTCCTCTTGCTCTGTTTCTACTGCTAATTAACTCTTTATATACCATGCATCCTTTGTAATTTGAGGTGTGTGCTCCATTGCATAGAGCACATATGGCAGGTGTGTCTCTAGGTTTTTTACAATCAGCTGACATATGGTTGCCTCCACATTTGACACAGTGATAAGGTCTATTACAGTATGTCTTAGAGTGTCCATACAATTGGCATCTGGTACACTGGACAATATTATTCTTTTTATACGGTGGCTCAATAACTATTTTCGCATTGTTTATAAATTGAATTTCATATATTTTTTTATTATTTCGATTAGGTTCTATATCGACGTAGAACATCATTAGAGGGTCCTTACTTACTCTGTGTTTTATATTTACAATATTGCGTACTAAATGCCCATGTTTTTCTATTTCGCTTTTTATTATATTAATGGGCACTGTATGATGTAGATTACGAATTACAACTCTGTATGCTCTATCCTCTTTCATTTGGTACGTATGATGCACAATTTTTTTGCTGTTTAAATGTCTTACCAGTTTTCGGTATGTTTCTGAGTCACGGGAATTTATTTTTATTGTGTTGTTCTTTAATGCTGTACAATAGAATGTCTCTGTTTTTGTTACTTCCGATAGGCTATTAACCATTTTATTCTATTCAGTAACACCATATATAAAAATTGGTGGGGGTTTAGAGGTTGCTGGAGTTTCGTTGGTATTTTCTGTACTGTTATTGTTGTCGTTTTCGTTTTCATTTTGTAGAATCTGAAATTTATTGCTAGTTACTATTGTGTCTTCGTTTTCTGTTGGTGTCAGAGGATTAATTTTGCGTTTTTTGTTACTATGTTGTATAGTTTGCCATTCGTGGATGTCCGATGACTCAATGTCGCTGATTCCCCCTGAAGATTCTTCACTTTGTAATGTACGTGTCATCTCAATCGAATCGTAAGCTTCATTTTGAGGTGAAGATAATGTGGGATTTATTTTAGGATTGTATTGACAGTTTGAGGAAGATTGTGATAGTACTTGGTTAGGAACATAATATATTGTTGTTGGTGGGTTGTTTAAAATTTGTGCTGAATTTGGTTGTAAATTTTGTGGAAAAAGGACATTTGGGCATTCTGGTTGAATTTGCTGTTGTTGGTATTGAGTATTTATTATTTGACCATTAACAGTAGCAGTATAAAAAGGAACACTCACCGATAAATCTGGTGGAGCACTCATTTTAATTGTTAAAACTGTATATTTTAATTTTTAAATAGTTTATAAATAGTATATCCACTTGATACACGATAATGACGGTAAAAACGCGGCCGGAGCCCGTTTTTAATCACCACTATAAACTTTCGCCTAATTCGTATCGATGTTTACAGGTCGAGAGTCAAATGAATACTACTTTAGTAGTCGTCTCATTTTTTTGATGCAGGCCTGGTAAATTTTTTTTATCACTTATGTGAGATATATAAAGACCGCACCTTTTAACAATTTTCCAGGTTCTTAGTTCTCTTCGATGGTCCACCTTTTCAAAATCGATAAGACCAAATGGCACATAGTCAGTGCCTGTTTTACGCAACCAGTTATTTAAGGCATAACATAACAATACGGCTTTGTCAACTTTCTCATAACTTAACGCAATTGGTTTGTCAAAGATGCGAAATTTTCTGACTAAAATGCCAAACTCATCTTCGGAAATATGCCGTGCTCTAGACAATCTGTAATTAAAGACTTTTTAAATGTTAAGTTTCTTGTGCTTTAATACTTCAAAAGAAAGGTCTTTAATTTTTTCAAACACAGTTATCTGAAGATCTTCCTTTTGCTTCTACATATGTGTATGAAAAACAGTAATTATGGTCAATTAATGCCAATAATATGACACTGTTGGTCTTTTTGTAATTGAAATAATCGGAAGCAAAGTCAGGTGGTGCCTTATTAACTATATATCTTCCATCAACCATCCCTATGCAGTTGTGAAAGTTCCACTTCATTCTAAAACCGGATTCAATATCTTGCCACTGTTTTGTTGTAATAGGTACCTAAACAAAAGATGTATTTTTAATATTTTAACAAGTACTTTTTAATACACTCGCGATCATAAAATCCGGGTCATCTTGAAAATTTCAAGTTTCTTAAATATTTTTGCCTTTGGTGCAGTAATAACCTTTTTTTGGCTAATGTATTTTTTATTTGTTATGAATTTTTGTTTTGAAAGAAAAAAAAAATGGTTTTTTATTGTTTTTATTGAAAAAAGCAGAAAACAAATCAAATTGTTGATAAAATAGACATACGAAAAAAAATGGAAAATACAGAACGTGGTAAAAAATCAGTGAAATTTCAATGACCAATATCATGTGTTGCCTCATCTTGCTCTAATAACCTCTTGCAGACGACCGGGCATACTCTCAATTTTTCTCCGGATTACATGTTGTGGTATGTTATTTCACTCTCTCGCTAACAGATCCTTAAGCTCCTGTGCGTTGTTAGGAGGAGGTGTATGGGTTTGAATACGTTTTTTTAAATCGTCCCAGAGATGTTCGATGGGATTCAGGTCCGGAGACCTAGCTGGCCAGGGTACCCTCGTAATTCCAACTTCGTTTAAGTATTACATACTGACCCTTGCAACGTGCGGTCGCACGTTGTCCTGCATAAAAACGGCGTTTTCTCCAAGCCCTGCCATATTGGGCATAACATGTTCTTCCGGAATCTCCGTAATGTACCTTCGTGCAGTTAGGGACCCATTTTCGATGAAGAGTAATTCTGTGTGGAAGTCGGAAGATATACCTCCCCAAGCCATGACCGAGCCTCCACCAAATGGCATTCTTGGAGCAATGCAAGCTTGTGAAAATCGTTCACCGGTTCTCCTCCAAACTCTTACACGTCCATCGGATCCAGTTAGGCAGAAACGGGATTAATATGAGAATAACACTTTGGTACAATCGTTAATTCCCCAATGCGCGTATTGTCGAGCAAAAGCTAGTCGTGCAACTCGAGGCACCCGGCGAAGTGGCGGTCCTCTAGCCATTACCCGAGAAGATAGTCAAGAAGAATGAAGTCTTCTTCTGACTGTTGCAACACTAAAATTGCGATTTCGTACTTCCTCTAGACGATTTTGATGCATAACCTCAGTTGAGGACCGGTTTCGTAAAGTCTGAAACACAAGGAAACGGTCATCTAGTGCCTTGGTCGTTCTTCTCTTCGTCCAGAGCTAGGTCGCCTGGTTAGCAAACTTGCCTCCTGAAAGCGTTGAAGCACTCGTTGAACCGTAGAAAGGCTTACGCCAACAATTCTTGCGACTTGCCGTTGAGTGTGACCGTCTTCCACAAGTGCAACAATTTGTGCCGTTTCAACAACAGTCAAAGGCATTTTTGTCAAAAAAAAAATCGGTTGCCTGTAAAGTCGGTTTTACGGGCGAAGATTTTACGTGACAACGTCTTTTTCTCGGTAGAATATTTATTGATATGAATATTATTAAATTGCACAATAGGAACAAGGAATTGAATGAAAATAAGAATTGCACAAATTTTAACTATAGAAATATATTTTGTTTACTAAAACATTGTACATGTAAACTTAAACTTAACTAATTTCTATTTGAGTGATTTTGTTGAGGATAGGACGATGATAGGAGAAATATGAAATGAAAGGAAGTGTTTCTGCTGTAATGTGTCTTGAACGCCAAGAACGCTCGAGAAAGACAGAGACACAAGCACGCACCGATTCAACGCGCCTAATTCTCTAGTGCTGCGCGCGCAGCGGACCGATCATGTTTGAGTGGGAGAGAGACGCAAGGCATTCGCCGGTCCGGCGGGCCTCTCTCTCGTTCGGTGACTCATCGTAACAGACGTGAGCGGGCGTTACACTTTTTCATGAATGACTCCGAGCCACAACCTAATTTAAGACGTTGTCACGTCAAAATAAACACTAATAATGGCACTAGTAAACACTAATGGTGGCAATAATAAACGTTTGTCCGTTGCATTTGAACAGAAAGTCGAAGTACAAACGAGACATTTAAAACAAGCGGAGTTACAGGTAGCGTTCATTTTGGGAAGTGTGCACTTTACCGCGAAATCGGCACTATTGGAATTCTTTGTTACAAAGGAAATCGCAACAATTCTCAGAAACATGCATTAGTTTGTATTTGTTTTATTATTATTTACGATAAAGCTCGTTAAAAATGAAATATCTAAGATTTTCAAGGTGATCCGGATTTTATGATCGCGAGTGTACATAAATATAGTATGTAATTAAAATAATGTTGATTTAACTTTTAGAATGGTAAACAAGCACAAGACCATCAGCATCAGGAAATACAGGTCATGGACACACAGACACAGGATACTAAATATTTACATATTCAAGATATAAATACGCAAAACGTACAGGCCACCGGAAAGCAAGACAATCTTAGCCAGGAACAAGTAAGTCTGAGAAAGGAGGAACAAACACAACAATCAGATACCTGGCCGAATAACCTTTGAAGATCAATATTTAAAAGGAATATAGGACAAACAGCCGTTTCTCTTAATTCTTCTCAGCGTATAAGTAGTGGTAAAACGAGGAAAGTTGTACACACTTTGGCAAATAGCAGTACAACGAATAAAAATAAAATACCCGTAGGTGCACCATTACATGATTCAAACATCCATGTATCTTTACAAAAATTAGAAGATATATCTCGTGCAGCTTATACGAGTATGACCAACTAAAACCGCGAAGATCATTTGGATCAATTTGGAAAATATCTTGTGTAACCGTTACGAAACGTTCCTATGGCTAAAAGCTTTTTACTACAGCAAAAGATAATTTCACTAGTAATAAAAGCAACTTTGTTGGACCTAATACCACTAGAGGCACCTACAAGTGTACCACCAGAGAGACCTACAAATATACCACCAAAGACGCCTTCTTCTGCTGTAGCTATAATATCCGAATCTACACCTGTACAACATGCAATGTATGATGGCTTTTCAGACTTCTATGAACGCGAAAGGAGAACAGTAAAAAATATCCGTATGGATCAAAAGGCAATGGAGCGTAAAATGTTGGGCCTTTCAATGCAAGACTAGATCCCTAAGAGCCAGCTAAGACGAATATCAGGAGTCGCTGATGCTGTAGAGAGAATAGCAACACAGAAGTGAAACTGGGCAGGTCACGTGGCTCGAATTACAGATATTAGGTGTACGAAGCAGAGGTCGTCCACCAACACGGTCGACTGACTTGTTTTTAATCTTTGTATGGTGTAGTCAGTCATAAGGATCCTGTGCAAGGTCGAGGTCAATCTCCACTTTAATTTATGTGCTTTTAATAAGTATTTAGTTTTCTTTCCAATCTTTATTTTGTTTACTAGATACTTGGGTACAGTGTGAATATTGTTTTGTAGTTAATAAAACTACAAAGAAAAATGGCACAACCTAAAAGCAATGTTTGGTTGCATTTAAATAAACTTAATAGAGTGCAATTTGGCTGCAATTTTTGCACCAAACTGTTAAAATCATCAGGAAATGCCTCTAATTTGTACGCCCACAACAAAAACGGTGTAGTTTGTAACCCTTTACCTAAAAATTTAAAAATATTTCAATAACATTTACTAGATAATGCAACCATACGGTTACGTTGAATTCAAATGTATATTTTAGTCAAACCATGCCATGGTACATGAGTTTATTGTACCATGAAACTATGCTTTACATGGCTTGCTGTTCAGTGTAGATATATGGTGGTATCGGTTATTTGCGGTGGGAGAACGTCAACCAATGGTTAATGTTGCCAACTATTTTTCACATGCTTGTAGGTTTCGCGCGTTCTTCCGTCAGTGGTTAGGCTAGCTGTGCACGTGCCTACTAATAAGAATTAACTTTATCCAAAAACATTTGTAACCATATTATGGTTAACAATTATCAATAAAAGTTTGCTGTTTTCAACGTTTTGCTATTATGGATGGATTTAATGAGATTCCTTCATGTAGTTTCTATGGAAAATTGAAGTGTAAAATACCACCTCCTCCTCAAGTTTCTGGTAGCTCCGATACGGATAATGAAGAAAATATAGTTGTCAAAAACCTTTGAAAACAAAATTGTCGAGTCACTTACAAAATTTATTGGTAATAATTTACCAACTTTATATTATTTTTATTTAAAATAATACAATTTGAGTAATTCTAGATGATAATTAAGAAATTTATTGTCAGCCAAGCCAAGCCAATGTTCATTAAATAAGGATACAAACTACAGGTAAAATATAAATAAAACTTTAGGAGTTACTAACTCTTATTCCAATTTTTATTTTAAAAAATATAATAAATGACCCTGAAGCTGATGATAAACCTCCTAGAAAAAGGAAAAAGTCAGAAATCACATTCAAGTGGAAGAAAAGCGACTTACCCCAAAATGAAAGTTTGCTTTTAAAATAAGTGAGGAACTACTTCCTCCATTGGAGTATGTTACCAAGCTGTTTTCACTAGATATTTTAGACTACATAATTAAGCAGACAAATGTATATAGTACTCAAATAAAGGGAACAAGCATTGGTACTGATCCTGATGAGATGACAGATTTTTTGTCAATTTTGTATGGAACTATCGTATCGAACAAGTTGCAAGCCTGATGTTGATTAAACGTTTTAAACTTCTGAGAAGAATTTTTTTTATTCATTTTAATAATAGTGAACATATAGGAATTATAAAAATTCAAAGAATTAAACGGCACACCTAACGGAATAGGGAAGGGGGAGATAGAACTAGGTGTAAGTGAGCCATTGTTATAGTTTTATCAAAATCAATACACATTCCTAGTAAGTCAACATTTTTTTTCGACAATTATTTTGCAGGCTTTTCACTTTTGATATATTAAAAAAAAATTGCTGTTGCGTGCCCTTTCACTGTAAAACAGTTTAATAAACATATGGGAGGTAGTGCAATGAATATGGCTAATGCATTAATGGGTTTTTACAAATCTCCACACAAAGCTAAAAGATGGGACTTTGCAATTTTTGCCTATTTTGTGGACATAGGTGTGACGAATGGTTGGTTGTTGTACAGAATAGACTGTAAAGTTTTCAACACAACATTCATGCCTCTCAAGAAATTTTAGAATGGACATTGCAAAAGCATTATGTCAAGTTGGAAAAGGTTCCTGAAGAGGAAGATCAAGTTTGTGCCAAGGTGGTTTTAAAAAATAAGATGTCCAGTAGTTAAACGGCCAAATGGTTTAGCAAGATTGGATTCTTATGCACATTGACCAATACATACCATAAAAGGAAGATGTAGGTATTGCATTAAGGGAACGAATTGTCTAGTGTAAAAAATATGATGCACGGCTCTGTCTGAGTGATGGGAAAAACTGTTTCAAAGCCTTTTATCAAAACATAAAATTGTAAACTGTTTTGTTTTCTTCTCACCATATAGTAATAACAAAAAGTTTAGTAATTTTTAACGTTTATTTTGCAGACCTTGCTATCATATGGTTACATTCTATAATTTGTTCCAGGATAATGATTCAGCTATATAAGTATCAGTATTTGATTATACTTAACATTTCTTAAAGTTTAGAGACTGCCTATATAAATACCTTATTTTTGAAAGCCATTTTTAAGTGGGGTCCAATAAAGGTTATAATATACAATGTTACAATATGGTTACATGTAGCAATAAACAAATAATCAAGTAAACAAAAGAAAAGACAGAGAGAATACGAACAAAAGTAAAGGTTATGCATCGAAAAGCAATGTAGTGGCCGATGAAGGTACAACTGAGAATGTAGAGGTATGAAATACCGCAATACCGCGTTTGGTCTTATGATTTAACTTAGTAATAGTAAGTCCGCCAAGATCTGACTTAGAGTTTGAGATGATCACAGCATCCTGCATATTTTCGTGCCCTAGCTAATCCAGAGCTTTACTAATAGCTACTGTGTCTGCAGTGTAGATGAATGTATATTGAAATGAATGTCTGCAGTGTATAGAACAATGTGAAGGCAATTTTATTTTAAATGATTTGTTATTGGAAGGAATGTACACTGCAGACCTTACCTTCCCATCTTTCAGTTTAGCGCCATCTGTGTAAATTACAGTTTATTCACTCAATATGAAGTTTAACAACGTACTATGTATTTTAAGGAGACATGAATGTTTCGAAAATATATTTGATTTTGTGAAGATTGTATTAAATTCTAATTTATAAAGTGGTATACCAAAATTTCCTGACAACATAACCAGTAAATTATTGGTTTCCAGAGAGGCAACCGCTAAAGGTGAAGAATTTTTAATTTTCCAATAATTGTTTACTACTTTTTGTATGGATAATTTATACTCAGTAAGCCACTTGTTCTGACCCTTAATTTTAATACATATT
The DNA here is from genome assembly GCF_040954645.1 of Diabrotica undecimpunctata. Taxonomy (NCBI): domain Eukaryota; kingdom Metazoa; phylum Arthropoda; class Insecta; order Coleoptera; family Chrysomelidae; genus Diabrotica; species Diabrotica undecimpunctata. The sequence continues at coordinate 143,378,028 of NC_092803.1, forward strand.
TGATTGCCAATCAATTTTTACGATTTTTGTAATGATTTTTCATTACTTTCAGCAAGTAACAAAGGGCATACATGCTAGCACACAACTGATGTTTAGGGTTTGGTCGATCTATTGAACCTGAGACACAGGCAAATTTAAGTGCACTATTTTAAGAAAGCTTTGCCTGGATTTTCGCTAAATTTTCTGCACTTCTGCTGATTGTGGATCGGCCAAATACTCTGCTTTATGTAGATTCGTGAGCAGCAGCCGATGTCATGCATACAGTTATTATCCTGTATGTCTTTTTAGGACTCTGTCCTATCACTCTTTGTAAGTAAATCTGTTACAAAAGAAACATAGAGTCTTTATTGTTATTTAAAACACACTAGAACCTAGTTAAATATTATTCGTAGTGGTTACTCTTCCTCTCGTTTTTATTTAATTTTATCTATACCACGACAATTTTTAATTACAGAATATTCATCTACAAATTAAACTGACAGCTAACGGCAACAATGTTAAATGTTACTGGTACTGGTACGTATCGGGGTCATTTTTTTGTGCATGTTTTAAAAAGGTGATGTTGCGTCCCGCCATATATTCAAACTTTCTTTTTGAACCTTGAACGACGCTGTGTTAATCCTATGCGCGTGTGCTGCTGGTGCCATGACCGAGGAGGCGTGCGCCGACCCATTTTTTTATGACAAGTGACATCAACACACTCGACAAGAAACAACCTTACTTTATAATTGTATTTTTAACAGTCGTAAAATAAAGATTTTAAAAACAAGAATTTTCCTTCTGATTATCGCAGAAGAACGTATATTTGTTATAATCAAAAATACAAGAACTCTTTTTCATGGTCCTTCATCGCTGGATTGGAATTAATAGTGCCAATAATTAAAACATCGTTTTCGTCATAACCTTGAAGGAGTTGGTTTTGGAATGGAGACTTGGACATTTTGCAAGGTATGAGTTTTTCGGTTTTCTTTATTTGAATCAGAATCAGTATAAGTTGTCGTTGAATGAAATGTTGGTTTCGATTGGTCAAAATTAAATGATACTTGACCATATTTTAGTCAATAACAATATAACCTTGCATAATTTTGTTACTATACTTCTTTGGTTACAGTAATTAATTCCTAACACTTGTCGTAATGTTGTTATTATAACCTCCAACCCACACTATGTGCGTTGTTTTTGGTAATATTATATGTGGTTGTTATGTAGTAAGTCGACACATTTAGCTACAAATCATTAGTCTTATCTAATCGATTTAAATTTGCAATAAATAAACATAAAGTTCATTCTGTAGAACTAAGAGTATACCTCGTAATAATTATCGCTGTGTTTTCTTTCATAAAATAAACATTTAGTCAAGCTTTTATTTACTTTCTCTCACAAAATGGCCGATGATTTAGATCTTTTAAAAGGTAAACGTAAAATTATTAAATCAACTCTCACTCGTTTTCATTCATTTTTAAATAAATATATCTCGTCTTCTAATAAAGATTTTAATCAACTCGATTTGCGCTATAACAATATTCTAGGAATTTTAGATGACTTCAATAGCATTCAATATAGTATAGAGGTGGCTTCACCACTTGTTGACGGAGATTTTTTAACTGATGATTTTGAACGGGAACAGTTTGAAGAAACTTATTTTAAATTAATTTCTCTTGCTAAAAAAGAACTTGAAGAAATAAGAAGTAAGTCAAGCTCCTCTAAATCAGTTATTTCTGACAATAGTCAAAAGCCTCTCAAAGTTGTAAATGCTGTAGAAAATATTCCAGTTGTACCTAGTAGTATTGAGTGCAACATTGCCAACACATTACAAGCTACCAATGTAAATACAGCATCGAACATTAACTTCTCTTTGCCAAATAATAATGGCAAAAACATGGTATCTAATGATTTTGTTGACTCTAAAACACTTCCATTGCCTTCGGTTCATACACCATTTCCTGTTTATGATATTGGTCTTAAACTGCCTGATATCAATTTGCCTTGTTTTGATGGTTCTTTTGGAGACTGGCTATTTTTTAGGGATACTTTTATCTCTGTCATTCACAATAAACCTAATTTGTCAAAGGTTCAAAAGTTTCATTACTTGCTTTGCCTTCAAGACTTGCCTTGAAAGGTGAAGCAGCTGAAACTGTACGGAATTTACAAATTTCGGAAGACAGTTATGATGTAGCCTGGCAAAGTTTATTGGAGCAATATGAAGACACCAATGTCCTCATAAATTTTCATGTTAGACAAATATTAAAACTAGAACCAATCTCTAAAGAATCACATTATGATCTTAAGCATATTCAAGATAAACTAATTCAAAATATTCGGGTACTAAAAACTCTTGGTGAGACTACCGATTATTGGGATACCTTATTACACACAATTATCTTAATTATTATACACAATTTATCTTAAGTTAGATAATAAAACTAAGCAAAAATGGGATTCTAAGGTATCAAAAATCACAAAGCTTAAAAAACCCAATCTTAATGATTTTATTGAATTTTTAAAAGATAGATGTAACCTCCTTAAAGCTCAACAACCTGATTCAAAATTCATTGGCAAATCTAATACTTTCAGTCATAAGCCAAAGGCTTTGACTTCCACTAATGCTGCAACATGCACATTTTGTAAACAAAATCACATCATTCAGAATTGCTCCAAGTTTTTACAACTCAGTCCTAAATTAAGATACAAGCGTGTTAAGCAACTTAAACTATGCACTAATTATTTACGTAATAATCATTTTACTAAAAATTGCACCTCTAGTAAATGTAGAAAATGCAGTAACTTACATAACACTCTTCTTCATTTCGATAAACAATCAGTACCTTCTAAATCTCAAACTTCTGAATCTCAGTCGGATCATTTTGGCTCGCAAGAGCAGCCTAGCACTTCCAACGCTGTCGCATCGTTTTCAAATACTATATGTTCAGTGGAAAACAAGGATTGTATTTTACTTTCCACAGCTCAAGTGACTGTTCTTGATGATCAAGGCAATTCTCATAATTGTAGAATCTTGCTAGATAGTGGCTCGCAAATTAATTTTATTACAGATGCTTGTTGCAAAAAACTTAATCTGTGTGTAGACAAAATAAATATGTCCGTTGCAGGAATAAATCAAAGTACTTCCAAGGTCAATTCGAAAGCATTAGTTACAGTTTATTCTCGTACTACTGCATACAATGCATCTTTATCGTGTTTGGTAGTTGACAAGATTACATCTTGCATTCCGTGTATATCCTTTGATAAAGATTTACTTGACTTACCGTCTAATATACTGCTAGCTGATCCTGATTTCAATGAAAGCACACCTATTGATCTTCTAATAGGAGCAGGATCTTTTTGGGAACTACTTTGCTCTGGACAGATAAAACTTGGAACGAATTCACCTATATTGCAAAAAACTTTATTCGGATGGATAATTTCTGGTCCGATTCGATTGGATGAATCAAAATTCACCACAACTCATTACAATTTTAGTATGAATAATGAAACTTCTATAGAGTCTTCATTAAACTATCAATTGGAAAAATTTTGGGATATTAATGAGTATCCTTCAAGAAAATATTTTTCTCTAGAGGAATCCTATTGTGAAAAGCATTTCGTAGAAAATACTATTTTTCACCCAACTGGTCGTTTTGTTGTTAAATTTTCTTTGAAGGAACCTATCAATAAGTTGGGAGAGTCTCAAGATATTGCTGAAAACCGTCTTTATTCGTTAGGGAGAAAATTTGCTAAAAATCTTGATTTAAAGATTCAATATTCGAAATTTATTAATGAATATATAGCTATTGAACATATGACATTGGTTTCTGATTAAAGTCTATCTTTAGGTTATTTATCATTGCGTCTTTAAATCTGATAGCACCACTACCAAACTCAGAGTTGTATTTGATGGGTCTGCAAAGACTTCTTCTGGTCCTTCCTTAAATGATCTTATGATGGTCGGCCTTGTGGTGCAGGATGATTTATTTTCAATACTGATTCGTTTTAGAAAGCACAACTTTGTATTGGTAGCTGATATTGAGAAAATGTACCGGCAGGTACTAGTTGATCCTAAATTGCGTTCACTGCAACGCATCCTTTGGCGAAGTGATCCTTCTAATCCTATATCTGTGTACGAACTAAACACTGTCACATATGGGACAGCGTCTGCTTCGTTCCTTGCCATCCGTTGCTTCCATGAAGTAGCTTACAATATTTCCGAGAAACATCCTTTCATTTGTAAAATCATACTAAAGGATTTCTATGTTGACGACCTGCTCACTGGTGGATCAACAATTGAAGAGGTTCAACATATAAGGTCCATTTTGTCAACCATTTTAAATACTTTTGGATTTCCACTTAAAAACTTCGTTTCTAATTCTATCGAAATTGCAAACTCATCCACTGACCCTGAATCATTTGTCAATTTAGGCATAGACGAACCTACAAAAACCCTTGGACTTTTATGGCATCCAAAAAATGATGTTTTAATGTATACAATCAGAGATCAATTTTCCGATCCTGTCACAAAAAGGTCTATTTTAAGCATTATTTCTCAGATATTTGACCCTCTTGGACTGTTACTTTCGTATACAGTAACAGCTAAGTTAATAGTACAAAGATTGTGGCAGCTGTGTATCACATGGGATGAATCAATTCCTTTGAACTTAACATATCAATGGCAACCATTCAAAGATCAAATCCACTTGCTTCAGAAGTTACAAATACCAAGGCATGCATTATGCATCTCGGCTGAAGTTATAGAACTTCATGGATTTGCTGACTCTTCAGAATCAGCTTATGGGGCAGTTATTTATGTGAAGTCCATAGATAACTTAGGAACTATTTCGGTTCACCTACTTTGCGCTAAAAACAGAGTAGCACCTTTGAAAATTTTAACTATTCCTAGATTAGAGCTAAGCGCAGCATTATTATTGGCCGAGCTCATGAATAAAATAAAAGATTCTCTACAACTGCATGTGTCAAAAATTTATTATTATTCTGATTCTACTATTGTTATTTCATGGATCAAATCCTCATCACATCTTTATAAGGTTTTTATTGCTAATCGTATACAAAGCATTCAATCACTTTCTAATTTTCAACTTCTTCTTCTTCTCGTGCCACTCCTATCGGAGATTGGAAATCATCATGGCCACTGCGACTTTCAACAGTGGACTAATTTTCAACAGTGCTTTCATATTCCTACTAAGAAAAATCCTGCAGATCTATTGTCTCGCGGTATTCCAGCTCTAGAGTTATGTAATTCTGATTTGTGGTGGCATGGTCCAGAAGAGCTTTTATTACCTTCTTTATTATGGCCTATCAATGGCACTCCACTTGTTCCTTGTTCAGAACTTCCTGAATTAAAGTCTATTAAAACTATTGTGTTAAATACAAATCAAATTAAAGACTTGAAAGGAATACCCTATTTAAACAAATTTTCTAACCTCACTAGACTCACTAGGGTTTTTGCTTATGTACTGAGATTCGTGAATAACACTAGACATACACCCTTTAAGTGTACAGATCACTTAACTGTAGAAGAGATAAATAGTTCTATGATACAACTCGTGAAACTGGTTCAGTCTGATAAATTTACATTAGAGATTAAAGCTATCAAAATACATAAGAATATTCCTTCTAATAGTAAGTTGCTAAAATTAACCCCTTTTCTTGATGAATCTGGCATTTTAAGAGTTGGAGGTAGACTTAAAAGATCAGGATATGATTTTCCTAAAAAACATCCTATACTTTTACCCAAAGATCACATTCTGTCTAAGCTAATTATTTTAGATCAACATAATCAATTGATGCATGCAGGGCCTCAATTAACTTTGTACACACTAAGAGAAATGTATTGGATACTCGATGCTCGAAATTAATTAGAAAAATCATACATAATTGTATTGTTTGTTTTAAATACAGTTGTGTTCCACTGCAACCCTTAATGGGTGAACTCCCACCAGAAAGAGTAACCCCAAGTAGACCATTCTATATTACAGGAGTAGATTATGCTGGTCCTTTTATGATAAGAGATCGATTTACCAAACCCTATAAAACGATAAAGGCGTATATCTGTCTTTTTATCTGCATGGCCACGAAGGCAGTTCATCTCGAACTTGTTGGAGACCTTACCACACACTCATTTTTATCAGCATTGAGAAGATTTTCTTCTAGACGAGGCAAACCTTCTGTAATTTTTTCGGATAATGGCACTAAATTTGTAGGTGCTTATAAGGAGCTTGGTTTATTTCTTAAACAAGCAAGTAAAACAATACATATTAATGTATCACTTGAAGGTATATCTTGGAAATTCATACCTGCGAAAGCGCCTCATTTTGGGGGATTGTGGGAACGGGGAATAAGATCTGTCAAGTTTCATTTGAAAAGAGTAGTCGGAACCAATGTTTTATCCTATGAACAGTTTCTAACAGTCTTGGTTCAAATAGAGGGAATCTTAAATTCCAGACCTTTGCATCCGTTGTCATCCGATCCCAATGATACTACACCACTCTCTCCATCGCATTTTCTCATTGGAGAAGCTATCACAAGCATTCCAGAACCAAAATTATTTGAATACACCGACTAACAAATTGAAGCAATTCCAGCTTACTCAAGCAATCACTCAAGATTTTTGGACTCGATGGTCTAGAGACTATATTAGTCAACTTCAGGCTCGAGAAAAATGGAAAAATAATTCACCTAACCTACTTCAACCTGGAACGTTGGTAATCGTTAAAGAAGATGACTTGCCCCAACAAAAATGGTTAACCGGTCGTATTTCCGAAGTGTTCCCTGGTGTTGATGGTGTTATTCGAACTGCTACCGTAAAGACTTTGAATGGAAGTTATCAACGCCCAGTGACAAAACTTTGTGTTCTACCAATTATTTAAAGTCCACTAGACTTTCAATGGAGGCGGCTATGTTGCGTCCCGCCATATATTCAAACTTTCTTTTTGAACCTTGAACGACGCTGTGTTAATCCTATGCGCGTGTGCTGCTAGTGCCATGACCGAGGAGGCGTGCGCCGACCCATTTTTTTTATGACAAGTGACATCAACACACTCTACAAGAAACAACCTTACTTTATAATTGTATTTTTAACAGTCGTAAAATAAAGATTTTAAAAACCAGAATTTTCCTTCTGATTATCGCAGAAGAACGTATATTTTTTTCAGGTGAATAAGTGAAAAGTAAGATGGTTCCATAAAATTTGCATATCGGTGGGATTCACGAGCGAATAGTTCAGCAAAAATAGCAAGTTCGTTGAATACTTTGAAACGTCGGTAAACTTATCAACATTTTGCTAGTCTATATATTTACGTCCTTGGAAAGAATGGAAATGAGAGAAATAATTTATTCGTTCCACATTCTATATGTGCATATGCGTGTTGTGTTCTCTTTCTTGCAAATATAATTTATTAAATAAACTTTATTATTACCTTTAAAATATTTTTTGAGGTAAGTTAAAAACAGACAAATATCAGAATAATATGACTAATGTTTATTCTTTGTATATCATTAAGATGGATACCGCAGCCGGTGCACAAGTAATGTACAAAGAAAGCGGAAGTTTATGTCGGAAATAAGATTTAGTCTTATGGCGACGAAATTAAGATCTTTGTTGTATTAGAGAGGTTCCTTCTGCCCACAAAAAGATTTATTATTTGGACAAAACGTGGGTAAATGTTGGTCATGCAGTGTCCAAGATCTGGCAAGATACTACTGTAACGAGTTATCGTCAAGCATTTATGGGAGATTTATCAACAAGTTTATGAGAATCAACGGGTAAAGAATAACAACTGATTGTCGAACATATAGGTAGTGAAAGTGACTTTTTAGATAAGAGTGCACTAATTTTTTTTCCAGAAAAAACGGAGGATTATTACGAAGACATGGATGCCCAACGCTTTAAAAAATGGTTTGAATCCCTTCTTTCACGAGTCGAGCCAAATTCAGTAATAGTGATGAATAACAATTCTTATCACAGCCGATTACTAGAATATCTGAGATGCAGAGTTGGTTAGAACAAAAAGGTATTCCATTTTCCGAGGACTTGGTTAAGACTAAACTTATAAGTGTCATTGGACAGAATTGTGACAGATATCGCCAGCATGTTATCGAGATAAACTCGATAGAATTAATCTCGGCTCAAGAAAAGGGATACGTAGCTCGTGAAAACGTGACATAAAATTTCTGATGTCCAACGTTTGTGAGAACTCGCAATGGAACGGATACGAAAAGAAGATTGGGCTAATACTGTAGCTCATGTGATCAAGGAAGAAGAAAAAATGTGAAGATTGGACAGGATGGTAGGTACTGTTTTCGACAAAATAATAGTAGGTAGACGAAAGTGATACTGAGAATCCTCTTCAAACGAGTCGCTGGATTTCTAAACTTCATAAGCATAACTTATGTATTATTAGTTCTGTATGAGGCACTCTATAATCACAATAAAATTTAACTTTATTTTGTTATAAAGATACCTGTCAAACTGACAACTATAAGATACCTGTCAAAACACACATGATAATTTAATAATTATATCAGTCTTAGATTTAATTTTTACGTAATTACTTAAAAAGTCAGGTAATATTTTTAGCCAAGGTGGAGTATTGGGCTTATTAATGGGGGTGGTAAGATTTAGGTCAAAATTTTCTAAGAGTGGCAATAGAAACTGTAGTGATGAATTGGCAGTAGCTCTACTGTGTGCTCCTGTTAATTGAAAATTTTTAATAAGTTGGAATGATATATTATTTGGGTTTGCAGAGACCTTAGCAAAATAGGAGTTTAGTAGACGTTGTCTTCTAATATTTAGAGGGGTTTCACACGATTTGACATATATGCTTTCTGTAGGGCTGGATCTGAAGGCTCCAAGGCATATTCTTAATGAAGTGTTTTGAATTGTATCTAGTGATTTTAAATAAGTTTTAGGGGCAGACATATCTAATATCGATCCATAGTCTAACTTAGATCTTATTAGGGCTCTGTATAAACTTAATAGGACTTCTTCTTCGGCTTCCCATTGTCGATTGGCTAGTGATTTTAAGAGATTTATATTTTTTGAGGCACTGGCTTTAGTTTTTTCTATATGTCTCTTCCATGTTAATTTTTTGTCGAAAATTACCCCTAAAAATTTGTGATTTTCAACTACTTGTAGTGGATGCTCTTTTAATTTTATGAGTGGAAGAGTTTGTTTATATTTTTTGCTAAAGTTAATTACTTTAGACTTTGTAGGCGAGAAGCTAAAACCAATGTTGTTAGACCAGTGAGAAATGTTATCAATAGTATTTTGCAAAAGAGTGCTAGTGGAGCTTGTTACTTTACCCGAGCAGTAAATAACTAGATCATCCGCATAGATATTATGTTTGACAGGGGGTTGTACTAAGGAACTAAGGTCGTTAAGAAGCAGTAAAAATAAGGTTGTGCTGAGGACTGATCCTTGAGGTACTCCTGTCTTCAGGATATATGAGGGAGACATTTTACCATTTGCAGAAACTTTGAAACTTCTGTTAGTAAAAAAATTCTCAACAAATAGATATATGTTTCCAGATAAATTAGACTCTTAAGTTTTTCTAGAATTGCCGGCCTTGATGCTGTGTCAAAAGCACTTTCTATATCGAGTGAGCCAGTTATAAGGTCGTTTCTATTAGAGAATGCTTCTATGATATCGGATTGAAGAGTGATAAGATTATCCATCGTGCAACGATTTGGACGAAATCCTGATTAAGTGGTATTGATAATATTATGTTTTTCAAGATACCAAAGTAAGCGTTTGTTGACAATTTTTCCAGGAGTTTGCAAAGTATGCACGTTAATGAGATGGGTCTAAATGACATAGTTGTATTGGCAGAAGTATCATTTTTCTTGAGTGGAATTGTTATAGCTTGTCGCCAAAGTTTTGGAAATTGGTTACCTAGCCATATGTTGTTGTAGAATTCTAGTAACTTTATTCGGGTATCTTCATGTAGATTTTTTAGGAATATCGATGGAATGCCATCCGGCCCTGCAGCACTGATCTTTAGGGAGTTAACAGCTTCGACTAATTCGTCGATTGTTAGTGGGAGATTGACAGGATGATCATTGGAATTTGGATTCTTACGTACAACACAATTATTTTTTATGTTTGTTGGTCCAGTACAGTTGTTATTAAGTTTAGATTTATTTAAATAGTATTTGGCAAGTGTGTTTACAATCTGCTGGTCATCAGTTATGACATTGTTATTTTCTATAATGGCTGGAATTTTGTATGTTGTATACCTTTCATCTGTTTTATTTTAGTCCATATTTGACTAGAAGGTGTATCGGAAGTTATGCTACTGATGTATTTGTTCCATGAGTTCTTTTTGCTTTCTTTAACAATTCGCTTAGATTTAGCTCTTAGTTTTCTAAGATTTATTAGGTCCGCTTGGTTTCTAGTTTTACGATATCGGTTTAATGCTTTTTTACAATCTTTTACAGCTAGTTTACATGATTCATTCCACCACGGAACATATTTTTTGGAGGGATCAAAGTCGTATTTACCGATGCATTTTTCAGCAGAAGTTATAATACAATTAATCAACATGTTAAGATCTTCATCAGCAGAATTCGTTAAGGAGATTTCATTTGTTTGTTCCTTGACAATTAAGTTAAATAGATACCAGTCAGCGTGAGCAATTTTCCACTTAATTTGGCTTTGTCTTTGTGAGTTATCATTGTTAGAAATTAAAATGGGAAAATGGTTACTGCCGTAGAGACTTTCCAGTGTTTTCCATGTAAGATGAGTAGATAATTCTGGATTACATATGCTTAAATCAATGGAAGAGAGAGTACCTGTTTGAATATGAAAGTATGTGCTGCTTCCAGTGTTTAGAAAATTAAGGTTGGAATTGATTATGATATTTTCAATCATTTTGCCTCTACCGAAAGTATTACTGAAGCCCCAAATAGTGCTATGTGCATTAAAATCTCCAACTAAGATAAATGGTTCAGGAAGTTGGTTAGTTAGATTTGTTATTTCGAGAGCTGTTAGGGTATAATAGGGAGGAATATATACGTTGCAAATTACGATTTTATTTGGACACCAAGTAGTAACGGCAACGGCTTCTAGAGTTGTTGTTAAGTGAAATTCTTGGTGAAATATATCTGTAGAAATAAATATGGAGCTCCCACCACTAGGCCGTGCGTGTGATGTTCGTATAAAGTGGTAACCAACGTAATTTTTAAGGTGTGGATGATGGTTTTTAGAGAAATTGGTTTCTTGCAAACAAATGAAATCGGGTGAAGTATCAGCAACAAGCAGTTGGAGATTTTCTAGAGGGGGGTAAAACCCATCACAATTCCACTGGATTAAATTAAATAAGAAGAATATTAGAAGGGGGGATTTTTCAGTGCTGCGACCTTTGGGATCGATCGGAAAGGCACTCATCGTCAGTTAGATCGCTTGATGAAATTGGGTCTGATAAACTTGTGGCTTCAGAGGATTCTAGTTGTAGTTGTTTTTTGATCTTTTTACTTAGACGGGTAAATCGTTTTTTTAAGGATCTATCTGAAAGATTTGGATATATAGTATGCAGGTTTAAAAGTAGACTTTTTACATCATCCATGAGCTTTTTCGCTTCCGAATAAGGATCAGAATGTCCAAAACTATTTTCAACGAAGAAAAACAAAATTGTCTATGGGTATTTTAAAGGTTTGTGGGTTCTTTTTGTATGCTTCTTGGATTGTTCTCTTGGTGGTATCGGTTAATACTAATTCTGTTGGAGTATCAGGTTTGTGCTTTTTTTCTTAGCTTTGAGACCTTTTTTGGGGGAAGCTGATAGAGGAGGAAGCATATCTAACAATGGTTGAGCTTCTTTCTCAGGAATTTCAGGGCTTGTTAGTTCACTAGGAGTTTCTATTTCAGAGTGTCCTCGTTTTTGAGATATTTGTGTTATATCAATTTGGTCTGATTGTGTTTCAGTGTTGGATTGAGTTTCAGTGTTGGAGTCTTTATTTTCGATTTGTGGCTCTTTGGCATTACGTGTAGAGGGAGATGAAATTTTTACGGATGAGTTGGGGCTTGTTGGTATATATTCGGTTGGGATTGTATTGTCTGTTGGAGGATTTGGACAGTTGGAGGCTATATGTCCTGTTTGTTTACAGATAAAACAATGTACTTTATCTGTAGAAAGGAAGATTCTGTGTTAATTCCCTTCAAAGAAAATAAGTACTGATGTTTGTAATTCAAAATCTTCGGAGGGAGGGTATACGTAAACTTGGCGTCTGAAACTTAATACGTGTGAATATTCGTCCCCAGGAATGCCTGCTCTTAAATAGGATATAGGAGATACGATGCGAAGTCCAAGATTTTTAATGCTATTTTCAACTATGTCATGTGGTAAGAACGGAGATACATTAGATATAATTATTCTTTTAGCAGAGGAAATAAGTCTTCGGATATTTAAAGAAACATCTCCTATCTGTATTATGGGATATGAATCTATGAGCTGGTCAACAAGATTAGTGTTAGAAAGGTAGATACAAATGCGATTGTTGGATATCCTAGATGCAAAGGAGACTTGTTTAGGGCCTATTATATCACCTATAGCTTTAACGTAATCGTACAATTTTAGATTTTCTTCGGCATGCATCACAATGGCTTGATGTTTGCTTGGGAAAGTTGGCCGTGGAATTGTTTTCGCTACGGATACATAGGATAAAACTTGGTTTTGTGTTTGAGACATATTTACTGTTTTGGTATTTGGTACGCCACTGCTCATGTAGTCAAAAGCAATTGCGTTTTTAGTTGAAATTATAATTAAGCTTCTATGTGTTATGGTAAAGTTTCAGCTTTTTATTCATTTTAAAATAAAAATAGATTGCCGGTTCTAAGGCAATCCTGTTTAAATTTTTTCTTTTGTGATTTTAATCAGTTGAAACAAAAAACAAACCTCAACTAGTAATGAGTGAATTATAAAAATTTATTTGTAGTTGAAGGTACAATTATGTTCACTGTTTTTGCACTATGTTTTAGTAAGCACGACAAAATATAAAACGATGTTACTCGTTCGACACCTCGTAGTGGAATCTGAGCAATATGTTTATACGAGGTTGCATTCAAACTTTTAGTCGAAATTAAAAACACTGAATGTGTATTATTTTTATTCTGCGTAATGTTATTGTGATCTAAGAAAACTTTCGTAATGTATAATAATATATTGTTTTGCAAGTATGAAGCTGAACAAGCATTTTGATAACTTAGTAGAAATATGCCGCATGCATTTTGCATATAATTTAGTCTCTAATTACTATGTTGTTGACAAATTATTTGTTAGTGTGTGTACATTTTATACAGATTTTTATTATTTATATTTAACAGGTTGACTGCCATGAGTACCACATGTGGTACTCAGTTAACTTGCCATTTATGCTACAGCTCTTCTAGAGCATGTTGACCCATGAGGCCAAGACGATTTTTATTTATTATTTTAATTTAGGTTTTTGTAAGAATCTTCTGGGGGTTAGTTAATATCTTTTTAAGTATTTCACACCATTTTAAACCTGAGTACCTATGTTAATGCTCATGGCCCACGAGTGATGTTTTAATCAGGGGGCCAGAAGCGCCACCTTAGACACTCAAAATAAAATACTATATTCTAATATTTATAGACTAAAATTGAGAATATTAGGGGTTGCTAACGATAGATGTCTATCCTATTAGTAGCGGCACATATATAAAATGCTTTTTGCAGGCTCTAACAGGTAGTTTCGTTGTCTGTTGATGCTTTCCAATACAGTCGCGATTGTAAATTGTAATAATGGATTCCAAAGAAGAGAGTGTATTTCGGAGTTTCATGACAGTTACCCAGCGGACCCAGAATATGCAGTAGGCTGTAAAGATTCGCACAGTGACGAAATTAGTGAAAATGAAGTTTTGAGAAATAAATAGTTAAATCATGAGCACGAACCAGCACCTGAGAATGTTCCCATATCTGAAGATTAGCAAATACCTAATCAGATTAAAAATATAAATTATAATACGTATTATACGGTGTGGACAAAGTGTTTTGCTTGCGCGAAATATTTGTGTTCTGACTGCTTTTTTAAGGTGCATGCTGCTAAACTACAGTAATTTTTCTTTATTAGCATTTATGTTAAGTTATCGAATATTTTTTGTACCGTTTTTTAGAGTTACGCTACTTGTTTGGTATGTTACTTTGTTTAATAAATATTAGAGCTAAAAAAACGTTTTTATTAAATTTTTATAAACGACCTTTATAAAAAAAAAGTATAATACCATCTAGCTACAGGCTAAAATCATGGAACGGTTTTCTGAGCCCAAAACTTTAATTTCTCTATATAAAATGTACAAGTCGAGTAACTGCTTAGGTACACGGCATGCAGTTTTGTAAGTTATACTGAATACCATCTATGGCGCTCAATATTTGAATTTATCTTCTGGACTGAGTACCATATGTGGTACTCAAATGACTCTTTGGCAATGCAAGGAAAAAGAGGCTGGCAGTCAACCTGTTAAGGTAGATTTCAGAAACTTTTAATTATATACAAATTATTGAAGTATACAATACAAATTTCTTGGTTTTAGCTGGATATGGACTTTCCCTTGTAGTATATTATGTAGTATATATTTCGTTTTACACAACATTGCACATTAAGTGGTTGTTTAAATACATACAACTGAATTTAAGAAGGCCTACTAGTGATGATTACTTGTTGGATAAAAAATATCAAGATAGTACTCGCTCTGTTTTGAAAGAAATAGTCAAATATCATAATAATTTTAAAAAGTAGGTGGTAAATATTTTAATCGTATTTGGTTTATACACTTTTTTAATATACTAATGGAATATAATAACATAATATAGTCATCATGATGGTGAGCATATACTAATGAGAATTAGTACAGAGAAATAAGCAAAAACGAGACCTAATTATAACTTTGTGTTTAGAAAAGGAGTTTTTAAAAATTATTTTATTTTTTGAAAATAAAAAATTTACAAAAGTTATGTAGCAAAAGTTATCTAACAAAAAGTTAACAAGCAAAAGTTATCTTAATTGAAATGTCTCTCTATTTATAATATAGTATTGCGTTGTTTCTATTGTCCTACAATGTGCAGATTCTGTGGAATTCAGTGGCTAACTCCTCCCTCAGTGAGTCCGAAAAATAATGGGATTATTTTTGGGGGGCTGGTTTGTGGAATCTTCTTCAATGCCGAAATCTTCTTGTAATTCTATTTCATGATCGTTCCGTTGTTTTGATCTTTTTTGTTTAATAATATACAGAATGGTGAAGATTAGAATAACTGCTATGACTGAGGTGGTCACCAATGAAGTCGTATGCAAAGGAATATTTGTTTCTCTAATTGGTACTAATTGTTTGGCCATATTATTAATTGCATAAAAATTTTCAAAGTCAATTTTGGTAATATTATGGCTCTGCAATTTTTGTATATTTTCTGTGGAAAAATATTTTATTTTTGGTAAAATTAGAGCTTTCCCTCTATGAATTTTAATATTGTTATTTAATTTCAGTTGGTTAATTATCACTTCACAATTTTCTGGTATACTAATGAGAGATGGACTGTATACTTCGAAAATTTGGTCCCCCTTGCACTTTCATTGGACTCGTTCTGATGTCGATGGCATTATCAATACTTCATTATTAGTTACCTGTTCGATAATAGATTCTTGAAAAGTGACTTCTATCTAGAATCTATAAAGTATCTTCTTTGCAATAATATCTTTCTTCTAAAATGGGACATTTTTCTTTTTGTAGGTGCGTCTTGTCAGAGGTTCGTGCCAAATAAGGGTATGGTTGAATTATTGGGTAAATATGATAAAAATCAAGGACATTTGGTTTTATGATAGGAATGTGTAGCAAAGATCAATTTTGAACTTGAAAATGTTACTTATGTCCCTAATAGCATGGAACATGTTAAAATATTTATAAATTGTGAAATTTGAGAAGGTTGGTAAATACTGTGCAAATATTTGATCATATCCTGAATTTCCTGACTTGAAATAATTGAACTATGTAATGTGTTTAATTTTGAAAATATAATTCCATTTGCTATATTTTCAATAAAATCATATTCTGACAATCTAAATTTATCTGACTTATGGTACCTTGAAAAGTAATATAAATTCCAAAGCTGTTTATATTAATTTGAATTTCTAATTGGAACTTTTGTAAGTTATATTGCAGTTTTTCTTGGTTTTGCCAAAGTATTTCTAGAGATTTGTTGTAATGATCAATTAGTTTTCTATATAAAGATATTTGTAAGTTCGTCTCATGAATAATCTGTTTCTGATTATTTTCCAGTACTTCTATTACTTTATCATATCTATCTCCGTCTTCTGAATCTAAATTTCTAAATAGGTATTTATTAACTTTATCTAGGCCATCAATTAAGCCTCTTTTTAATCGAATATGGGGATAGATGTTTTCTATTTTTTTCTCTAATGTATTAACTACAACTACTGTTCTTTCTAACATGTTTTCTGCCAATCCATGATATGAAATAGGATTTGACGCATTCATTTTCACTACATTAGTTTTTAATATTTGAAAATTAACTTTATGAGATTTTACTTGTCTAACTATTTCTTTTAAGTTTATATAATGGATAAATGAATGTTGACTATAAATTAATCTACATGTGCCTAATTTAATTGGGAGTAAAAGGTTTTCGAGAGGTGTTATACTAATATCGATGTCACCTCTAACCTGGTTGGACGTCTGGTATATCATCTGTATCAGGGTCAAGAAGATTATTGTCTTCATTTTGTTAAACCTGCAAAAAGTTTCTTTTATTGGATCTGGGTTTGCTAACTGTGCTTTTATGATACAATCCCTTATCTGTTTCCAATAACAACCCACGATCGTTGACAATAGTTGTTTCTTTAAAGTTAGGAAATATTTTATTACCTTTTCAACTTTTAATATATGCTTTGTTTTCATTTGTGTACTCGTGTGGACCTGAACTCGTTAAATTTCGTTTTTTTATCTGTTGGTATTTTACCTTTGCATTTTGGTTATTTTTCCGTATTTTTCCGTATAATATTTTGCAAGTTTCTTTATGACTTTACACATATTGTGATAAAATTAAATGATCATTATTGTCGAATGGGTCTGGATTATTTATATGCCCTTTAATAATTTTAAATGGCGTAAATTTAGTAACAGAATAAATTGAATTATTATATGATAATATTCAATGTTTCATTAATTGTTCTACTCACATAATATATCTTTATTTGTTTCCTTAAGGCATCTAAAATGTTCCATTAAGGAAGAATGAAAACGTTCTACTGGAGAATTCGAATTGCTGTTCTTAGGAGTGGTAAAATGTAATTATATTTTATGTAATTTACAAAAATCTTCTGTCATAGTTTTTGAATTCAGTGCCGCACTCAGTTGTTATTTTATAGGTTAATCCATGATGTGTGATATAGTTTAACAAACTAATACTAGGAATTTGATATGCTTGTACGTATCGAGAAAATGCATCAATTATTGTAAGAAATGGTGTATTGGATATTATAAATACATCCATATGAATATGGTCAAATGGCTTAGAAGCCGTTGGTGTAAGATTAAATTTAATGACTGGCGGGTCTCTATCATATTTATTTTTTAAACAAACTTGACAATCGTTGACATACTGTTCTATATCTTCTGACATATTGGGCCAGTAGTATCGTAAACTCATTAACATTTTTAGCTCATTTATACCACGATATCATTTTTTGTAAGCATTATAATAGTTAAGTTTTTCTTTTTGTTCGTCGGTAGTCTCAATATCATCTAATATTTTTGTACAGCGCACAAATTTGAATGCAGAATTTTAGAAGTAATTTTGCAATGCAACTAAAAATGTTTTAGGTGACAGTGGTGGTCTAAAATACAAGGCATATAATTTTCTTGAGCCTATATAATCTTTAACAAAATTTATGATTCTTTTTTGCAGATCTCTTTGAGGTAAGATAACAAATAGTCTTGTGTTCTCAAATATCTTTTGTCTTTTAGTTTTTATTTCATTAATTTCTCCATAAGTTAATAATATTTGATTTTTGTAGAAATTCAAGGCTCGGTCTGTAATTGGTATACTAAGAACTGGATACTTAGCTGAAGTATGTACTGTGTTTCCATTAGTATCTTCATTTTCACTTGGATTAACATTTAGAGGTCTAATTTGTATATCTGATATTATGTTTATTCTTTTTTCTTGTCCATTCTTGTCATCTAATGTTTCAAAAAGTCTTCATTGCTTAACTGAGGAAGACAAAAGTCATTTGGATCAAGTTTTCTGTCTTTTTGTATTACATCATCTATGTCATTAAGACATTGTATAATTCATAATTTGCGTTTTCAAAGGGGTCTACGTCTATTATTGGTCTTAGTAAAGTTATCTTCAAAGGTTTGTCTGTCGTGTTTATTATTTCCCTCATAGCGTAGCCATTTTTTGCTAATGTTAATGTTTCAGGTATATAAACTTCTTCTAAATATGTTTCTTCGATTATTATTTCTCCATTAGGTATACTGACAGGAAGAGGATAAAGCATTCTTTTCTGTGTACCTATAGTAAATTCAAATTTAATATCCGTTGGTCCTATAAATTTAATCGGTATCGTTACATTGTTATTATAAAGTTGTTTATTAGTAAAATCTATAACTAAATGCATTCTAATCATATCTTCTAATCCTAAGATTCCATCAAAATATTCGTGAAAATCATATAAGATATAAAGAATATAAAAGTCACTTCTGAATTCTGGAAATGTTGGTATTTCGGCTTAATATTTAATAGTCTTAGTATAAAGACCAGTTATAATATCTACATTTGACTGGTATATGCAATTGGGAAAATATTTTTCGGCAATACTTGATTATAGCAAAGACCTGGCAGTACCAGTATCTATCAGCAATTTTATTTTTGAACTTCCTACTTCAATATATGGTAGAGGATTATTCGAATTTATTACTATATTGACTGTTTTCTTTCCGAGGCATCTATCTGAAAATTTTGGTCACCTTGACCGTTTTGTGGTAAATCATACTTAGAATTTCTAAAATAGCTATTTACTCGTTCATGTTGTGGTTCTCTTGGATTATTGTTTTTGTTTTGATAATTATTTGTGTATAGCTCGTTAGCTATAGTATCGGAAATTCGCCTAGGGAAATAATTTCTCCGATAATTATTGTATTTATTGGAATTTGAT
This sequence comes from Diabrotica undecimpunctata, assembly GCF_040954645.1. Lineage (NCBI taxonomy): Eukaryota > Metazoa > Arthropoda > Insecta > Coleoptera > Chrysomelidae > Diabrotica > Diabrotica undecimpunctata. The sequence goes on from NC_092803.1 coordinate 143,397,219, forward strand.
CTAGCGTTTGAATTTAATGTATTTCTGGATGCTATTGACATAGGTTGTGGCCTAGGTAACCGATCATTAGGAATTCGATTGGGCCTGAATACATTACTTTCTGGTCGGAAGTTTGTGGAACGATTCTGAGATGTGCAATAACTGAAAATGTTGAAGTGTTAAAGAATTTTAGTTTTAATAACCTTGATTTCGATATAGAAAGTTAGAATTGAAAGGGTTTTGATTTTGATGTGTAAAATTTGGATTTGTTAGATATTGATCTGTGGTGTTAAAATTTTGGGGACAATGGTTGCTAGGCTGATTTGGCCTGTTAGATGGATTAAAGAAATTGTGTGACTTAAAATTATGATTGTTTTTTGGAAAACTAGAATGACCATATAAATTTTCAAAATTATGAAACTCGTCGACATATGCAATGGCATCTTCAAGAGAACTGGGTTTCTTAAGGTGCAGATTATTTTTAAAATCACCCGTACATCCTGCAATAAAAGTGTTCAGTGCGATTTTATCACAATGGTTAATTTGGTATAATTTATCTGCATGCTCTATACTAGTATCGTTACTCATTCTTTGGAATACATTGCTTCATAATAGTTGTATTCTTGTTCCAAAATATGAAGTGTTTTGTTATAATTTAAGTTAGGTAAAGTCCTCCTTCTAGTTTGAAGACATCAAGAGACAAGGAAATATTTACTTTAGGAAATATGCACCAATAAACGTCTGGCCATCAACAATTATACTTTATTCCTTCTTACATATAGAACAATACAAAACTTGACTGACAGTAGTTTATTACCTATTTATGACATTACTCATTGCATTGTCAACAATGTCACTTCATATAAAACAACATCCACTTTTTATGTTGGATATTCTAACACTCTCCTTCAACATGAAAAGTAGATAAGCTAAATAATAGACCTTAACAAAATAAACATTATTTTAAATTCAAATTCTGACAGATTAACTGCAATTTCTTTGAATTTAACGACTTGGTCAACATATCAGCCACCATTTCATTCGTCGACATATATTTTAATTGAATATCATTGTTAGCTACTTTTTCACGAATAAAATGATACTTTACATGAATATGTTTCGTTCTCTTATGGTATACTTCATTTTCCGATAACTTTATGGCACTTCGATTATCATTACGTATAACCATCGGAAAACCTTCAAACAAAAACTTACAATTCACATTGTTTTCAAATATTTCTTTACATAAATATGTTAAGTATAACGATTCTTTTGCTGCCTCAGTTATGCCAATATATTCAGCTTCAGTTGAACTTAAAGCCAAAGTTCTTTGCTTTTGACATTCCCATGAGATAGGACCACCAGCCAACGAAAAAATAAATCCATAAAATGACTTTCTATCTGAACTGTTATTGGCCCAATCTGAGTCAACAAAGCCACTTAAACTAACATTTGACTTTCTGTAATTAATTCCTACAGTTCTTGTACCTTTTAGGTATCTCAAAACACGTTTGGCTGTTAACCAATGTTCTTTCGTATGAGTCTTATTAAACTGGCTAAGATAAGTGACAGAGAAAGCTAGGTCAGGCCTTGAACAAACCGCTAAATACATCATTGAATCAACCAATTCTTGATAAGGACATTCATACAAAATTCCTTCATTAGAAAGTTTAACATTCGGTTCTTAAGGAGTATTTAAAATTCTACAATTCGTCATTTCAAATCGTTCAAGTATTTTATCAATATACTGTTCTTGACTTAATTTCAATTCAAACTCTGACTTACTTCTCTCTATCTTCATACCCAAACAATGTGTAATTGGACCCAAATCCTTAATATGAAAGTTTTTATCTAATTCGTTTTTCAAAACTCTAACCTCATCATGATTATTGTAAAAAACAAAAAAATCGTCTACATAGAGTGCTACAATAAGGATTGAATTCTCATTATTTTTAACAAAAATACATGGTTCAATTTCACATTGTTTAAAATTCAACTTTAACAAAATTTGGTATGCCTTTTTATACCACAGTCTAAATGACTGTTTGAGACCATATATAGCTTTCCTGAGCAGACAGACTTTATGTTCCAAGTCTGGTTCATCAAAACCTTCAGGTTGAGCCATATATATGGTTTCATCAATCTCACCATTCAGGAATGCAGTCTCCACATCTAAATGAACTGTATCTAGATTTAATTCAACAGCCATCGCTAACAAAAGCCTAAAATTACTAAAACGAATGACTGAAGAATACGTTTCTGAATAGTCAACCCCATATTTCTGTGTAAAACCCTTTGCCACCAATCTTGCCCTGTACCTTACTATTTCACCCTTTTCATTTTTCTTTATTTTAAACACCCATTTATTCTGAACAATATTTGTATTTGCAGGTTTATCAACCAATTCCCAAGTATTATTCATTCTGAGAGCTGTCAATTCATTCTGAATGGCTAATTTCCATTCATGGCTGTGACTACTTGACAGTGCCTCAGAAAGACTTGTGGGCTCAAATTCATTTGACATAGTAAACATGGCAAGATCAGGTACATTTTGCAGATCTTTATCTAACAAAAAATCATTATACAATTTTGGTTTATTTCTAACACGTGTAGGGTAACGCTTAGATTCTTGAACACTATCACTATTTCTTTCTTCTCTATTCACTTCTTGATTTTCACTCGCACTTTCTTCTACACTTTTTATATTCTCAGATTCCACAATTTCACCGATACCACTTTTTACTTCTTCGGAGTTTTCATTCACACTAAAAAATTCCGACTGATGTTGGTTCACTGATTTGGCTTTACCTTCAACAATTCGCAAATTGCATATAACCTCAGGTTTAAATCGTACGTCGTGGCTCGATACGATTCTTCTTTCAGATGGAATCCATATCCTAAAACCATCCCTCTCATTCACATAACCAACTAAATAACCATGTATCGCCTTGTCATCAAATTTACTGCGAAGATTCTTGTTAACGTGAACATAACATTCAGTGCCAAATATTCTTAAATGTTTCAAAGTTCCAATTGGCTTTCCATACCACAATTCATAGGGACTTTTACTTTCAATTGATGACTTTCCTGTGCGATTCAGAATGTACACTGCAGTATTGCATGCTTCTGCCCACAATTGTTTGGACAACTTACATGTGTTTAACATGGAACGTGCGCACTCTACAATGGTGCGGTTTTCCCTTTCAGCAACACCATTCTGCTGAGGTGTATAGGGTGGAGTGATACAATGCTCTATACCTCTCTTCGCAAGAAGTTCAGATACCTTTCTATTGTTAAACTCTCTTCCTCCATCGCATCTCAGTTGCTTTACTACATGGCCATTTGTACTAGCTTCATTTAAAAATTGTTCTAAGAAAGTACATACCTCACTTTTGTGTTTCATAAAGAAAACTTTCCGAAACTTACTAAAGTCATCTTTAAAACATACGTAATAACGTGCTTTTCCCAGTGATTCTATAGACATGGGCCCATTCACATCTGCATGTATCTGCTCACCAGTGACTTGTGGTCGATTGATCCTAGATTTGAATGGCAATCTATGCATTTTTCCAATTGCACATCCATCGCAAAAGCTTTCTTTGCACCCATCAATGTCTATATTCATTTTCTTCAATATCTTCTTTACATGTTGCTTATGCTGATGACCAAATCTTTCATGGTACACTTGCAACATATCTGTTGACTCTGCTAAGTTTACTTGAACGGGATTTGTCGGTTTCATAACAGGTATATCAAGTGCATACAGGCCATTACTGAAGTACCCAGTCATTACAGATTCACAAGTGTTTTTATCATATATATTTACACCTTTTTCATCAAGTACTGTAATAAAACCCCTTTGTGCAGCAGCTTTCACAGAAAACAAATGAGCACTTGCTTCAGGAACATAAAAAACATTCTTCAAGTCAGCACCTTTCCATTTATTATTCAGATGCATTTGAATTTTCACTGTTCCTTGTCCATGGGCTAACATACATACATCTTTCTTACCAAGTGATATACTTTCTGGTTCAGCAAATTCTGTATAAGATGAGAAATATTGCTTATCTGTAGTGATATGATTTGTTGCTCCACTGTCACAATACCATTTTCCAGCTTCAATACAATTGTTAGATGAGGCACTTAAAACAACAGATAAAAAAGCAGTATCATTACTTTTATTCTTACCTAAATTCTTAACTGATTTTATCAACGGACACTCTTTCGCCCAATGGCCTAATTTCTTGCATTTATGACATGGAATTTTTTCTTTTGCACGATGTACATTTTTCTTTGACTTCATACTTTGGTTCTGATTGTATTTTTCTGTCGGGCTATTGCGTGCAACGAACGCAAAAGATTCTACAGTACTTTGGTCACGTAATTCAATGGTACACAATTTCTCAATCAGTAAATTCAAAGTTTGATTCTTTGATGGTATCGTGTCCCACAAATCTTTGAAATTATCAAAGTCCTTACCCAAAGTTGATAAGATCCGACCATTTAACATTCTTTCGGGTAAAACATTTTCATCATGCTTCTGCAGTTCATCATTTAAATCTACAAACAGTTTCTGCAACTTCGCAACATGTGTACTAATATCCTCTTTTTCATCACGTTGGACTCTAAAAAAGGCTTCAATTAACATGTTTAACCGTTGCGTACTGCTACGTTCAAATCTCGCGCGCAATTTGTCCCATATTTCACTAGCGTGAGTACACGTCAACACGAGCTCGGCAACAGTTTTTCCTAGCGTACCTGCTAACAAACTTGCCGCTTTCGCATCGTCTTTTAACCATTGCTGATGCTTCTGTATTTCCGCTGAAGTTGAATCTTCACTAACCTCAGGACACTTACACATACCGTTTACAATGTCTTCAAGTGCATACGAACGTAATAACATCGAAACGTGCCATTTCCACTTTGCCCAGTCTTCAGGACCCTCGAGTTTGTCAACTTGAATTTTATAATCGTTATTGCTGGTCGCCATATTTTATTCACCGACAATAACAACAAACTAAACTGAATGAAGTACGAACCTAACTTGTTCACAGTTCACACGTGGACTGGGCCCATAACCTGTTATAATTTAAGTTAGGTAAAGTCCTCCTTCTAGTTTGAAGACATCAAGAGACAAGGAAATATTTACTTTAGGAAATATGCACCAATAAACGTCTAGCCATCAACAATTATACTTTATTCCTTCTTACATATAGAACAATACAAAACTTGACTGACAGTAGTTTATTACCTATTTATGACATTACTCATTGCACTGTCAACAATGTCACTTCATATAGAACAACATCCACTTTTTATGTTGGATATTCTAACAGTTTTGTTCGTGATAGTTCTTGCATTAAGCAGACTAAATCACGTCTATCTGCGAAGCATTGTTCTAATGCTTTCTTTATACTATTCCATGTCGTTAGTTCCATGTGATTTCCTACTAGTGCTTCTGCTTTTACAACTACTTGTATGCACTCCAAAATGTGTTTATTTAAATATGGATCGTTATATGCAGAATATGTTTGTATTAGTTCGTTGGATCTTAAGATAAATTTGTTGAGAGTATTGGAATCTCCGTCGTAGGGTTTAATATTCTTTAATTTTGATTTGAGAAAATCCCAGTTAAGAGGAGTTTCAGTTTGAGTTGCAGTAGCCATATTTTCAAATCAAAATCTCTCACAAAATTTTATAGAATTATGTATTATGAAAAATATATATGCAATATAAATATTTTTTAAATATTTCAAAAACTTATTCAATAAAAATAAATATTTTCGATAGCATAAATATGTATTAAACTGGATAAAAAGTATCAACATTCTTATTCAAAAATTCAAAAATAATCTATCTATCCTCACAAATTTATGAAAGGAAAGTCGAAAAGGAAAGGCACTTACACTTATCTGGAGCACCTGCTTCTCTTCTCCGAACTTTTGCTTCCTCTGGAACTCTGCTACTTCTCGTTAATACCCCTGTAGGGTAGAAGTTCGATTTGGATACGCACTACGATAAACACCAAAAACCAAAAAAGTTCTATCACTTGATGTGTAAAATGTTGTTTTCCAATCTGCACGTATCCTACTGACAGCGCTAATTATAACTTTGTGTTTAGAAAAGGAGTTTTTAAACATTATTTTATTTTTTGAAAATACAAATACAAAAAAGTTATGTAGCAAAAGTTATCTAACAAAAAGTTAACAAGCAAAAGTTATCTTAATTGAAATGTCCCTCTATTTATAATATAGTATTGCGTAGTTTCTATTAACCTACAATGTGCAGATTCTGTGGAATCAAGTGACGTAACTCCCTGTTCGGGTCCGTGACTAATCCAGATATCTGACAACTTTTTTAGTTATAGCTTATATAAAGAAAACCCATATATTTTTTGCATAAATTTCAGCGTACTTTTCTATTTATTAACAGTTTAGTGTAAAAAATGCCATTTTTTCGGTTTTTTGCATACCATTGAAAAGGTTAATATTTAAGGTAAAATTACAAAATTTTACCTTTTAGAACGTAAAAAGCTGCAGAATGACAATTTCTAAAAGTTGTAAAATTAAATGATTACTTCAAAAGCTGCAAAATAATGCAAAACGTTATTTGTTTATAACTATTTTAAAAAATCAACTTAGGCATTTGTGATTCCGCCTAAAATTGGGTATTATTATCATCAGCAAATCATTTGTTTATCCCAGAGACCATCTTTTTGCAGTAGCATTACTCTAAAAATAATGAAGATACGGTAGTTCTAAGCATGGCAAATGAAATTTTAAGTTAATCTACCAACATACACCCCAAAAAAGGAAAACAAAAATAATTTTTTACAACGTAAAAACCCTTTTGTAAAATTACGATTATTATTTTATTTATAAACAATTAGAATAAATTTTATACTTTTGCTCGTAGATAAACAATTTTTTTTTCATATTTGAAAAGATGACATTTTTACACTAATTTTAAAAGAAAAAAGTGGTTCTACGATATTGGGGCAAGGCCCATCGGGATAGGCAAGGTAGGCGCCGCCTAACCTCTTTAAATATACAATAATAAATTATTTATTATTATAAATTATTTATTTCAAAATAGTGATTTATAAATACCTATTTAAAAAAAAGCTACTTTTTTATATTCGCTCCGAAATTTTAGTTCATTCTATATTTCTCTCTGTCTTGCGCTTAGGCAGGATCATCGAGTTAGAATCTATGGAGAAGCTATGAGCATATTAACGTGTGTATTAAAAACTGCGTAGGTAGGCGTGGCTAACGATGATACCAATATGGCGTTGGGATCATGGCCGGACTCAATAATATTAAAACTACTATAAAAATATGACTAGTTATTCAGAAGATTTAATCATAATCTAAAAAAGTGCAATACATTTTTAATAAACTATGATTTATTTATCCCGCGGTAACCACTAAAAACACGATATATCATACATAAAGATAAATTAATACAGTCAAATACTATTAATTTATTCTCTGAAGAACGGGCCATTACTTTGTTTACATATTTGTATACTAACCTGTAGAACGTTATTCCTGAAGAGTTTTTATTAACATTGCTTCTGCTACTGCAACTACGTTGAGAACAAGAAACCATTATTATGCACTATCACAATATATTATTACAGTTTCTATAAAAGTATTATAAAACTAAAAATATTCGAAAAACAACAAACGTAAACAAACATAATATACAATCTGTCATACAATATACAAGTGTCAAAACAATCTTAACAATATGGCCTAAGTGAGATCGTTCTTAGTCACGTGATGCCCTCTCCATAGATTTTAACTCGATGGGCAGGAGCAACCCAAGCAGCACGGCTAGTCAGATCTTTCGAAAGTCGATATAATCGCGCACCTTTGGCTTCATTCGGCCTTTTTCAAGCCGTCAAAATCAAGAAAGATTGGAAATTACTGTAATGGGCTGGCCTTTGCCAAATTCTAAATTTTATCAACAGATAAGAAGGATAATTAACCATTTTCGAGATCGTTTAAAACAATACGGTATAAGAACCATAAATAAATATGTGGTAGTTATTTAAGAAATTCAGTTTTTTGTTGGATTTGTCTACTGCTTTCAAATTTGGAGTAAAATGTTTCGGTGAGTCAGAGATATTGAGATTTGAAAAATTTATCAGCTAATATCAAAAAACGTGAATCTTCGAAAAAACATTTAAACAAATGCTTAGGTGTAAAACGGTTAAAAAAAAATAAGCAAACTGTTAACAGCATTACAACGATTATTTTAGCAAAGCTAGAACTTACATTTGCGGTACGGATGGGAGCCATAATTCTTCAATGGGTAATTTTAAAGAAATTTTTACTTTTGCAGTTAAACGCGATCAGGAAATCCAAGATCATATTAAAAAAATAGAAGGGATGCCCTTAAGGTTTGTCAAAGTAATACAAAAAGATTTAATAGATCGTCTTGCTGATTACATAAAAAATGGAGTTTCAAGAGAAAATCTGTACTAGCGGACGATACTACTGATATTACCGAAACATCACAATGTGTTTTAACAATCCGTTTTGTTAACATGATCGTTTTTACTTAAAATTAAGTAAAAATAAATTATTTTTTGAAGATAATTTATTATAGATAGTGTATTTTAACTTTTCGTAAAGCTAACAATGATAGTATTACTAAAAATATGTGATGTGATGATTTTTGGGAGAATGTTTTTTTCATAAATTTTTTAAACAAATTACATATTTGTAATTTACGCAAATAGTGAAAATACAAATATTAAAATCCGTTGAGTAGATCCGGAGATATAAACAATAATTGTAGTAGATTAAAGATGCATTTTTATTTTTTGAACGCGTAGATTTGTGGCTTCCTCCTCTACCGCCACTTACTCGTCACTTAATTTAAACCATATTTTTGACAATTCACAGAGGATCCTGTTATAGTGCAATGTTTGTACAAGATTTTGTGCAAAAACTACGAATCTTTTCTTTCAAATGCCGGAAATTGCATTCATTAATTGTTACCGGTTACCAATTAGCTGTGAATTAAAAAAAAACTATTTTTGCACCAAATTATCGTGAAACAACTTGTTTTTAAATTCGTGTAAAAATGTCAGCTTTTTGAATATAAAAAAACATTTTATCTTCGAGCAATGGTTCAAAAGTTATTTTTCTTTCAATTCAATATTTAACTTTCATTTGGTATTTGCAGAATTACTGTATCTCTATTGTTTTCTGACTAATGTGACTGCAAAAAAAGGTCTCTGAAATACACAAATAGAATAGCTTTTTAACTAACTAATGGATCGATCTGAAATTTTTAGGGTTTGCTAAAGACCACAATATCCAACTTTGGGCAAAATAACAAATGTCTAGGAGAGTTCGGTTCTGCATCGATAATTATAATGTTGTATTCAATATGGACTCCGAATATTTTTAATATTAACAAAGTTTAATGTAAGTTATAAATTGTGAATCTTAGTGATATATTGAAATAAACTGTAAGTGTACAAACTCCTTACATAATATCCAGTTAAATTAGTATTAAAGTCAGCAAATTGCAAATTATTTGTTATTGTTGTCAATAAACAAATCCAGTTTTATCAGCAAAAAACCGCTTTTAGTAAAGACCGATATACCTGTTTTAGCAGTTGTACAGAGTCGGACTTACTTTTCACAAACGTTTATCGAAATGAATTCAAACATGGAATCACACAACAGTTCTACAATACAAGACCATCAAAATCGAATAAACACGTCACAGTCATACTCTTCGGCAGCGTCGAGAGTGCAATTTCCATTAAAGTCCCAAGCAATTATCTTTAGTACCTTAGAAAAAACCAAACTTCAAGACTACCTTCTCCCACTTGGAAATATAATTCAACCGAAAAATATAATCTTCTCTTCTAGATTATCTAATAATCGCATATGTATGTATTTATCCAATAAACAAATAGTGGACGATTTTATGAATAATCACGGTCAAATAGAAATACAAGGGAAATTGTCAGAGCAAGAAGGTTAGTTACACCAGCGGAACGACTTGTACTCTCCGGCGTATGTCCTTCAATACCGCACGACTTGCTAATCAGTGAGTTACAAAAAATCGGCATAGTTCCTGTCTCTTCCATGACCTTCCTTAAAATAAGTTCTTCTATGCCTGAGTACAATCACATACTTAGTTTCCGAAGACAAATCTATATCAGTCCTCACAATCTAATACTACCAGAGTCATTTACTCTTGTTTTTGACAACACGACATATAGAATATTCATTTCTCAAGACAGTTTAGTTTGCTTTAGATGCAAGAAGCCAGGACACATCGCTTCACAGTGCTCCGAACCACTAGCTCAAATAAACCCCAACCAAAACAACGAAGCATCGGTATCCAGCGCAACAAATATATCCTTGCAAGCATCCAATGACACGAACCCTTCTCAGTGTGAACAAATGTCTATTTCCAATATCCCGGAGATACCGAACAAAGTAGACTCATCAAATAAGGACAGTCACATAATTAATCACCCAAAAAGAAACTTTGATGAAATTATTTCACCTGAAGCAGATCCATCTTCAAAAGAACGTAACATTTTTCCACCACCTAAAGTCCAAGCAAAATCTAAAAAAGCTAAAATTAGTTCAGCAAGCACTTCTGAATGCTCATTTTCTCTCTTACTTGACCCTGCTAAAAACTTCATAGAAAATCACCCTCTATCTTTCCCTCTAAACGTTGATCAACTTAACATGCTCCTAATGAATATCATGGGGTCAGCAGATCCTATAACCACAATTAAAGAATATACCACAGACCTATTAGCTTTGTCCCATATGCTCAGTCAAGTTTATCCTCATTTAAAAGAAAGATCCATAAAACGTAAATTCAGGTCCATAATGAAAAAAATCCATAATTATATTAACAGTGAGGCATCGGAAGCTGAAAGTGACACATCGCAGTTAAGCCAACATTAATTAAAAACATCCCTTGTTGTCTAGTCCTTTCTGACTCTCTCAGCGCAGTCAAAGCTATGCAAAATGTATACCCTAAACACCCCATTGAGAAAATTATCAGGGCCAAATTAATGAAAGCTCAAGAAAATTTCAGAAGAGTCCACTTCCTATGAATACCATCTCATATAGGCATAGAAGGGAATGAAGAAGCAGATACTAGTGCGCGTAACGCTATCACCAGTGACACATCAGAAACACAGTGTCGGAGTATCGCAGGCGATCTAAAAGTTTATTTCAAAAATAAGGTGTTAAGTGCGTGGAATCGGGAGTGGAATGACTCTAGTTCGAAACTCAGAACCATCAAAAGTGATATTTTTTCATGGAAGTCCACAGCCAGAAGTAGAAGATGCCAAACTATTATTCCACATCTACGACTTGGACACTGTAGGTATACTCATGCCTGTCTCTTCACAAATAATGAACCTCCAAAATGCGAAACATGCAATACAGTAGACAGTATAAAGCACTTCTTGATAGATTGTCCTAAATACGTAAATCAAAGACAGTCTTAAAATTTGCCAAATAACCTAAAAGCACTCCTCAACAAAAGTTTAGTTCCGAACAATTTATTAGGTTACTTACAATGTATAAATATGTTACACAAAATTTAACTTAATTAATTGTTACAAATGTTTTATTGTTCACAAATTGTAATTAATTGTTACAATGATTGATTATTACAAATATTAAATTTAATATTATTACAAATGTTACAGGAATGTCGCTAATAACCTTTGGGTGGATGCGACTTTATTTCTTTAAATAAAAAAAAAAAACAAATGCCTAGGTTGATTTTTACAATAGTTATAATCTAATAACAGTTTTACTTTATTTAGCAGTTTTTAAATCAATAAATTAGTTTTACAACTTTTTAGAATTGTCATTTTACAGATTTTTTTATATGTTAAAAGAAACAGTTTTGTAATACAAATATTACCTCAAATATTAAGCTTTTCAATGGTAAACAAAAAATCGAAAAAATGGCATTTTTTACACAAAACATTGTAAACAGACTATAAAATAAACTCTGAAATTTATGCGGAAAACATATAGATTTTTTTATCTAGGCCTATAATAACTAAAAAAATTGTTAAATATCTGGATTAGTCACTTACATTTTCTATCCGCCAAGACAAAGTTTCCTTGTTCCCGCAAGGGTAAATTATTTTTTATTGGTGTTATGTATGTACTTATATATGTTTTAAATTTTAGATTTTTTGATATATTTGCTAATGTACGAGATTTAGGAATTTTGATATTATCTGTATCGGGATTAGTAATGGCAGTACCAACAACTTATTTCCTAATTTCTGTAAGTAAATTACATATAAAAAAATATGCGTAATTTTATTTATTATCGACATTTGGAAATAGCTCTTAACTCTACTGTGCTTATAACGAAAATAAACAAAAAGGTTAATAAAAAATAAAGAAAATTTATTTATAATAATACTCTTCAGGTACTAAAATTATACTTAGAACAACAAAGTGAATACCTACATGATTATTTAAAAAGGAAGTAACAAAAAATTATAATACAAGCTGCAAAAAGTTTAATTTTTATAGATTAGTGATTGTAATATTATTGATGATGACAATTATACAATTTTCATACTCAATATGTTGATTAGAAATTCTAAAGAAAATATAAGATTGATGGTGGTAAGGTTTATACAGTAACTTAGTACTTTTTCCCAATCTTCGGTTAGTAAGACCTATTTTACCCTATCCCAGGTATCGTAAACAAAATATATTGAGAAGAAAAACGGTATTCTGCTTTGTGTTGGTTCACGTTTTTATATTTTGTCTTTTCTTATTACGTATTTTCTATTTCTCTTCGACGATAAAGAGCGTTACCCCATGTTCTGTTTAATCGCTTCTTTGTGTGAAATTGATAAATATTTACTGTTCGTTACAAGATATTTCGGATTTAATCTTCTAGGTATAGTTTTATACACGGTCGGACTTATATACTGCAAATTACGGCAATCCCACAAAGTAAAAGAAAAATACATATAAGTAATACTTTTATTTTAAAATGTACAGGGTGGTCCTTAAGTAATTGTACAAACAGAAACCGTAGATTTTGCACTTTAAAATATTACGATTTAAGCCAACTTGCTTTAATAAAATGTTGATAGTAAGAAAGATACAGGGTGTTAAAGTGGAAATTTAAAAGTGTATTTTTCACTGTAACTTTTACGTTTGTAAATATTTTTTAACAAAAATTTACAGTTGGATGCTTTGATTAGGATAAATTATAATTTTATACTTACTTTATTGTAAATAATAGAGGGCGCCACATATGTCACATGTGTGTCATAAATTTGCGCTTAACTTTTTTGCTCTTTAAGTTAGCTCTATTTGTGTTAAAGAATATTAAAGATACATTATTTTTACAAAGAAAAGGTATACTTGTTAGTAACCTGAAAGTTCAACTGTTTTCGAGATAAATGCATTTTATAAGTCAGCTGCACAATAATTATAATAATAATTGATATTTGTGCGGTAAAGAACTGAATACCTGTAGATAAGCATAATTCATAGTTTATTCTTATTAGAACAACTCAAAGATGATAATGTAACATCACAAAATGCTTATGGGTGCTAAATGTCTTATTGGAGAAAAGATATTTCATCTTCTTCTTTAGGTGCCGTGTCCGTATTCAGACGTTGGTCGTCATCATGTAATCTCCCTTTGCTATCGCTTCTTAAGTTTCTATAATGGCGTTGTATTACTTTTTCTCTATTGTAAAATGCTAAAAACCCAAAATATGTGGTTTATTCAAGATTTTACACCACCACATTCTAGAGAGAAGGCAGTTAGAACATACTTAAATACAACTTTTCTGAACGTTGGATTGGTCGTGGTAGTCATATTCCTTGGCAATGTGGTGAGATATTGATATAATTATTTAATTCATAAAAAATCCAAAAAGAATATTTATCGTTCATTACGTAAATTGTTTACCCATTTTTATTAGGACAAATAGAAACTAGAGCACAGGTATTAAATATCACATATGTGTCCTGTTTCATAATACTTTTGCTACAAATCTAACCTGAAAGACTCAGCATTTTTACAAAAATTTCATCGTTGTCCTAATAACCTAAATTATTATAAATATAGTAAACACACAGGCAATTTAGTTCAGCATAATATTAGTTCGTTAGTAAATCATAATAGTCCATTTGTTCGAGATGTAATTTTAATTACTCGTAAGCTGTAACGTAATCATATAAACAAGTAATGTCATCGATAGGTTATTCCGTGTGTATATAAGTTACCAATGAACGAGATAAATCACAGTTTAATACTTGATTTAACTTCTGCGACAAATAAGATGTAGTTCTATAATATAGCATAAGATTTGGATATATATCCAAAATAATATATTCATCCATTATACATTATAGCAACCACGTAGCCCCGAATTTAATCCGCTTGATTTTGTATGGGGCGCATTAAAACAACGTGTCTATAAGAATCTCATCAACATTCGCAACCAACTATGGGAATAAATAAATACTGCAGCAGTTTCTTTAGAACCAATGATGCTATTTAATATGAGGCGAACTTTTATGGAATATATTGACAAATGAATTAAAGAAAATGGTGGACATATCGAACACTTACTTTGACAAAAAGTTATGTTATTTAGTTTAACTATTTCTTAATTTGGTTTATAAACAAAATGTTTTGATTATCACTTTAATTTAACATAAAACGTAAAATGTTTGATGTAAAATCCTATTATTGTGTTATTTTGTCAAATCTTAATAAATCTTAATAATTATCCTGCTCATATATTTATTTTATTTAATATTTTGTTAACTATTACCTTTAGTTAAAGGTATTTTATACCAAAATTCAGAAGTATTAATGTTTTTGTCTATTTTTTTCTTCGTTGCCTGAAGTAATTGCCTTAGATCAGAATTATGCAGCTGATTTTTAAAATGCGATTATCTCGAAAACAGATGAGTTTTGAAGTTATTAACAAGTATACCTTTTTTTGTTAAAATAATGTATCTTTAATATTTTTTATCCCAAATACAGGTAACTTAAAGAGCAAAAAATTAAGTGCAAATTTATACCACATATGTGGCAGAAGTGGCGCCCTCTATCAGTTACATCAAAGTGTGCGTCAATTTATAGTTTCTCATATTTAAAAGTACCCAATTGTAAATTTTTATACATAAATGTTTACAAACATGAAAGTTATAGCGAAAAATAAAATTTTAATTTTGCACTTTAACACCATGTATCTTTCTTAATATCAACATTTTATTAAAGCAATTTGGCTTTTATCGTGAAATTTTAAAGTGTAGAATCTACTGTTTCTTTTTGTACAATTACTTAGGGACCACCCTGTATATTTAACATAGTGAAAAAATACAAAAAAAAATATTTTAAACTTAACTATCGTCTATATTTAAATCGGTATCACTATCATCGCTATCGTTTAAATTTATAACTACTCTATTTATAAAGTTTTGGAACTGTAAGTATTTTTCTTCTAGTTTTTTGACATGCTCTATACATTTTTTCCAATTATCTGCTGTAATATTATTACATTCGGTTTTAATTAAATCTACAATAGTCGCAAATGATTTAGGATAATTATTATTTTTCCTCAGATTACTTTTTAATTGAGACCACAACAATTCTATTGGATTCAATAAACAATAGTAAGGAGGAAATCTTATTACTTTATGGTCATAATTCCAGCTAGCCTGTCGATAATATAATTTTTTCACCTTTAACTAATTTTAATAGTTGTTTAAAGTTGTTTTTTGTGTAAAAATCCATACAATATATTTCATGTTTTAATAAAAATTCTTGAATTTCAGCTTTGTTTGAATTAGTGTTTGGAATTTTACTCTTTAGTCTTCAATGATCAGGAGCATTATTCAAAATAATAATGCTATTTCTTTTTAATTTAGATAGGAATTGCTGCTCAAACCACTTTTCAAACAAAGTACTGTCCATATCTTGATGACAATCTAAGCGACAATTACTGATACTCCTAGCAGAGAGTAATAAAGCATCTTCTACCCATCCTGATTCCCCCCCTCACTGTAAAATACAAATTCTCTTCCCTCTAGAGAAAGGAACATTGGTGACGCAATTTTTACTAATACTATCATCGGTCTAACATTTTTTAACTATGGGTGTCGTCGTTTGTACCTTTTCTTTCTTTGTGATTTGCGGGTGCTTGTGGATTTTAATATGGGTATCCATATTAATATGTTTTGTTATTTATTATTCCTTCTTCTATCCGAGTAAAATTATTTGGATGCTTATTATATTTCAAGCGTATAACCGTGGGTAGTACTGTGATGTTTTATCCAGCATCTGCGTTTCTTTAAATAGTATCCGATGTTCTCCGCTTCCCAAAGCGTGTTCGGCATCGGCAGATTTGTCGATATGTCCTTAACGACAATGGCTTTTATGTTCGCTTATCCTTGTGTTTGTGTGTCTTTTTGTGGTTCCCACATATACCATTCCACATGTGCATGGTATTCGGTATACTCCGGCTGTTGCTAACAGGTCGCGTTTGTCCTTCATCGATCTTAAACAGTCCTTGATTTTCTTTGTTCGCTTGAAAATGGTCTTTTTCAACAAGAAAATATAAATAGGACCTCTGTAGTACAGCGCGATGTTAGTTTCAGCTTACAAGTGAAGCAGTAACATCTCCAGAAGATGTCAACCCCTAATGTTGGCGAAACGTCGAGAACTAATCTCGAAGACAACGGCCTAACAGCCCGAACAAACAAGTTAACAAGTCCATTCTTGCTATTACACAGTGGAAACTTTTATAATTCCTCTATTAACATATTTTTGTCTCGATTCTTCGAAGTATCACTTTCTAGTTGGGATTGTCTCTCTAAGAATTTGTAAAGTGCAATTAGCCCTAAGTACGTCTGAGATCTGATAACTGCTAAAATTACTTGTTTATTTGGTGAGTTTTTCTTCTGCCTTTGAGTTTTGATTTTTTTGAATTGGTACTAAAGAAAGTATACAGACAATAATAAAGAGTTAAAAAAAAATGGTAAGATTAATGAGATACATAGAATCCTTGCGATTAAAAGTTACCCAAACTACTGGGACGAGAAGTCGCCCACCTGGTACTGGTCATTTTAAAATTCACCCGGTATTAGAAAGGTTAACTAAAGAATATTTTGAACGAGTTCTTACCGTTATAAATGTTAAGCACGATTTGCTTTGCATCGTGTGTGAGATGAATATAACTAGAACTAGTTTTTCAGGTTTAGGCTCATCTTCACTTCCTGAAATAGGAGGAATAGCAGGAATGTACAGGACATCATCACTAATCATTTCTGTATCACTCATATTTACAGTTATTACAATGACTTCTGTTCTAAATGAACGACAAAAGAAAAATGAAGTTCTTTTCAAATAAACTTTTTTCTCACAGAAGACCATTTAGTGATAATTTGATATTAAGCAAACATTATTTTATGTGAATAAATTCTAAAAAAATTTCTAATTTCTTATAAACACTAGCTATACGTACACTTCCCGTCATATAAAACTGGTACACTTTTTTTCCCCAATGTAAACCTGTGTTCAGACTGGACACAATGGTTCGTGAATCAATTCGTTGTTGCCATCACAGATAACGGAATTTCAGTAAATTTAAATAAAACGTAAAACGTAAAAAATAATGTTCAAAAATGTATAAAGTTTTTAGATAGGTATTATTTTTATTATTAACAACAAAAACTGTATCTAATAAATTTAATAACCAGAGAGAGGATTGAGTTAATGTCCAAAATGTTGAATGATATTTAAACCTAGGGTATTGGCACAGGGAACATTGGAATGCATCTACTGTAATTTTATACTTCAATTACTTACAGAACACAAACTGTTGACTGTATGTTATGTCAATAAGTTTAGTAACAGGAAAACTACCTAAATTAATTTATTATTTATTACATAAACGATAAATATGAAAAACTAACATTATACTTTATCCTACGTAGATTATAAACTATAAAATATCCGGGGCGAAAAATGCTTTTTAAAACGTGACGGTATTACATTACAATCCAATATCTCACTGTAATGTTCCTTATGGAGGTTGAATCTACACCTTAATTGTAATTCGTTTTTATCTATAAATAGACTATTACTTTTTTACATTATTATGTATAAAATGTAAACAAAAAACGTTTACCTAGCCATTGAGATGCATATTTTTTTCAAAATTAAATGATTTACTGTGTATAAATGATAATTAGAATAAAATTTAGCGGAGTAAGATATCATCGTCTGTCTTAAAAAATCCTCTTATAACTGAAAAATGTTGGTTTAGTATCTACAGATGTTATAAGTGCGTGAAAACTTCCCGAACATATCCGAACGATTAAACATAAAAAATATTGCTTGCCATCAGTCAGATTTGACAACTTTGTCAAAGTGAATTTTTAAAGATGCCACGTCAGTTAAGTCAGTTTGATAAAACTAGAATAATTACAAAAATAGAAGATGGTTGGTCTATTCGACACCTGGCTCAAGAGTTAAATAGAAGCAGAACCACAATCGACAACATTAAAAAAAATGGGAAAACGAGCAGACTTTGGATAGAAGGAGAGGGAGTGGGAGACCAGCTATTACTACAGCCCAACAAGATGAAACAATAACTAATCATTTAAGAGCGTATCCCTTCCATACGGCAAGGCAAGCAAAAGTTAATACAAACTTTAATGCTTCTGTAACTACAGCATTAAGGAGAATTAGAAGAACAGATTTAAAAAATTGTACAGCTGCCCGAAAATACAAATTTAGCGAGGAACATAAACAAAGTAGACTCCTATTTGCTTTAAATTACGTTTGAAATGATCCAGTCAATTTTTGGGACCGTGTAATTTTTACTGATGAAAAAGTATTCCAGGCTCATTATGATGGCCATATTAGGGTTTATAGACCGCCTCGAAATAGGTTTAACGAAAACTATATTTTATCAAGTGATAAGTCCAGACGGTTCTCTGTAAATGTTTGGGCTTGGATGTATAGAGGAGGTTTAGGAATGTGTTGGAGAATTGAAGGACGATTCAATACTAAAACCTATTTACATATATTAGATAATGTGATGTTGCCATCGGTTAGGGAAATTTTCCCCAACAATAATTTTATTTTCCAGCATGACAACTGTTCTATCCACACAGCCCACCGTGTACGGGATTACTTTATGGAAAATAGCATTGAAGCTCTTCCATGGCCCTCTAAAAGTCCAGATATTAATCCAATATAGAACGTTTGGGGACTTATGATCAAAAAAAATACAAAAATTAAATGTAGTTCCCCAAAACAGGGATAATTTATGGACCATCATTGAAGAAACCTGGGAAAGCTTGGCAGAAGATGAAAATTTGTCACTAAATTTAATAAACTCAGTTCCCAGAAGATTACAAGAAGTGATTAATAATAATGGAGCTATGACAAAATATTAACTTTTATTTAAATTCCACACTTGTTCACTGCAAAAATTATTAATTTTTTATTAATTTCAAATTAAATTTAAAATTTTTCCCGTGGGTTTTATTTACTGTAGTATTCCACAACGCAATACAGTTTTGTGCTACACTTTACGAGAAACCAATCGCACCTGTCGATTTGAAATTAAACATAATAATTTAAAGTCAGGTCTAGATTTATTATCTATCATTATTTTTGAATTGAAATATTTTCATAAATTATAATAAAACACGAATCAATGTATGGGTACTGAGATAATGGAAACTTTCATAATTAATAGAATTTTTTAAGATGTATGTTTAAATAAATGTTTAAATATAAATGTGACTGACTGATAGAGAATGCTCGATATTGTTTTAGTTTTTAATGTACTAAAAACTAGCGACCTATCGCACAGCCCTGATTTTAGCTGATTTGATATAATATTTTCGTTGAACTGGCAACGTTGCCTTCGAAATTAGAATGACACATGTGAAAAGCTCAACTTACACAACTTGAAAAACACGATTTTCGGTTATAAGAGTTGTACCAGTTTTTTATGACGCGAACGGTACCTAGAAATTTGTAATTCTGAATTATTCGAAGTACAAATGCAATTAACTGAATAAATTTAAATAGGTACACAAAATTATGCTTAAAATTTTATTTACTAATCGTTAAAATTGAAATACATACCTGGATACACCTGCTTTGTATCATTTAGTAAAGTACCTTTAAACTTTGGATAGAATTTAAAATTGAACCTAATGTAACGAAAGACTGAGGGTGACTATTCGTTACAGCCTTCAAGGAGTACAGTCATTTTGTGTTTGATATCGGCCCAGTCTCTTAAGGGGAATTCCATCCGAATTATCTTGCAACGGATAGTACTTTTTAATAACGACCCAATCCCCCAATGAAGAGTGTCACATCGACATCAGAGTTTATGTTAGTTTCGTCTACCAGTGTTGTCAGTAAAAGTTTTAGTAAGTTGGGTTATTTTTACAGTGATAAAAATTCCAACATAACTTCGTTAGACCACTCCATACTAAAATTACCAAGACAGTGACTGTATCTGTCCCTAATCGTGTCGGAAGGTTTTATGGAGTAAGTATGTGCTATGCATCAGCTTGCAAATTCCTTTGAACTGTGTTATTTTACGGACAAACAACGGAAGTGGAATCACTGGCCATAAATTAGACATTTTTTTGCCCTATCCTAGAGACCGTAAACCACAAAAATATTGTTAGTAAAAATAGTATTCCACGTTGGGTTGTTTCTTGTTATTATATTTTGTCTTTTTCTATTTTTCTTTACAGATAAAGAACGCCATTCCACGTTCTGTTCCACCATAAGGAATAGGGTCATGAATAAAAAAATTGTGGGATTGCCAGAATGTGCTTAACGTTTTAAATGAAGTTTTGAATATAAAACAAATAACGATATTTATTTAGATATTTTTTACTTATCTTTTACTTTATTATATTAAGTTGATAAATATTATTACCTAACCTGTTTTTAGGATGTCCATTCAGAAAATAAACTTAAAGTTTATGTGGCAGTTGCAAATGCAATTTTTATTGTCGCAATCTTAAGTATAACTTGTCAAAATATTACAAATGAGGTAAGTCAAACCTAAAAAACATATTAGTAGTGATTAATTACATAACAACACCTTATATCGTTGCTGTGAAATCAAACCTGCATCATAAATGCAAAAGAAACATTTTTCACCAGAGCGTTCCAAAGATTTTGGAAACTCTTTTAACAATTGCTGTAACGGTATAATTTGCATACCAGATTGGGTATCACTTATAGGGTGTTGAAAGTGGGGACTGAGCAATTACTTGGCTGGAGATAGAGTAAGCAAATAAATCGAAACGTTTGCGAACGGCATCTCTTCTACAGACTGAGCAATAAATGAACGAAGATAAGAATTTGGGAATTAGTAGCAGTTTAACTTAGCTCGACTCCATTTTTCAAAAATTTAATGAAAGCAAACACACAATATAACTGAAAAAAACAATGGTTCGAAACAACAGACTTAATGAACTGCTATTTAAAATATTACTGTTAAAACATTTAAATCATTTCAATAATAAACAAACTCTAATGTTATTGAATTTTCTGTCTGTCTACATACTTAAAATTCATATGTAAATATTCAATCTCAAAATATTTGCTTTCATTACCAATACCTTAAATCTACAATTGTCCATATACAAACATTTTTACAGTACATTAAATCAAAATACAACAATACATATTATTTAAATACACAACAATATATATAAATTCATTATTTGTGGGACACAAGGTATGATACATAATGTTGCAAAATCAGTTCGTTGCGCGCATGACGTAGTCAATAACGCTTTTTCACGCAACATTTAAATGTATTTGTATAGGAAAGACTTTTAATTTTAAGTTTTTTTTATATAATTTGGCCAATTTAATTATAGTAATAAAAAGAGATGATAAAATTATGTTATTATAATATTTAATCATAAATAATATTTTAAAGTTAATTTAATTTTATTGATTTTTGGTAAAGTTTTTTTGTTCACATAGATATCCTTTATAAAACAAGTTTTAATTATCTTTTATTACAAATAGATACAGCTTGATCAACTTTTAAAATTATTTTCAAATATACAAGGTATTCCCAATTCTTAATTTGTTAATGATCACTTTGTAATGTAAGTACACAAAATTTGTACGTATATACTGAACTAAACACAAAATCAAAATAAATAATGATTAAGTCAACTTTATTTAGATCGGATGAGCTAGCTGGCCATCGAATATGAGTATAGTGAGGTCACACAATATTGCACAATGTTTTAAATGACATCTTTTGTAATTTTTACACATAAAATTATCTTTTTATTATTTTATAATGACAATAATATGTAAGCACTACGACTTTAGTACGCCCATGGCTGATGTACTATTCTTTGTCACTCCATTTTCTTTCCGTTTACAGTTTCAGTTCGTTACGTTAAATCTTCTCATATCTTCTTTGACTCCGTTGCTTCATCTTGACCTTGGTCTTCCTCTTCACCTTTTGCCTGCCAAAGCACTAGACAGTAGCATTCTGGGAATTCTAGATGAAATCATTCTCTGCACATGGCCCAAGCATCTAAGTCTTTGAACCTTAATTACCGATAATATGTTGCCACAACATTATGCGCTTCCAAAATAATAAAAACTCCTAGTGTTTTTTTGTTGTGAGCCATTTTTTAGAAGCATACATCACTACTGGCCTTATTACGGTTTTGTATGTCCTTAGTTTTGCTCTTCGAGATATATTTTTGCTTTTTAACAACTTATTGAGGGCATATATACAGCGTGGTTGCCAGACATAATTCTTTTCTGTATTTCTTCCTCACAGTTAGGCTCTCTTGTAAAGACATTTCCTAAGTACTAAAATCTTTTATCTTCTTTGAATTTATATTGTGTTACCTTTGCTGTTATCATTGTTATGTACTGCTCCCGAACGAATTTCTTATTTGTGCATTCCATATACTTCGTTTTTTTTTATATACAATAACTTGGTCTCTACCCTCTCTTTCAGTTTCATGACTGTTTCCATCAGCTCTATTTTCCTTTTAGCCAAGATTACCAAGTCGTTCGAAAATGCTAAGTAATGATGTTTTTTTTTGGTGGTAGATCAGACTTGTTCTATTATTGTTTGCTTCCTATATAACCTTTTCTAATATTCTGGTAAACATTTTAGATGATAATGAACCGCAAATATTTCTCTTATACTATTGTTTATCTTGACTTTATTCGATGTCCTTTGAAGAGTTAATGGTGTTGTTGTAATATGTTAATAGAAAAAAAGTGGGAAATTTAAAAAGTAGATAGATAGATAGATGTATTTATGGAAATTTCTACATTATTACATTCGTCCAACATAAAAAATACAATACATGCAATACATGAGACAGGTACCCATCCATAGAATAGAAACTTTGGCAAATTAGAGTTCTTGACCACTATATTTAAAAGACTTACAAGATAACTGTTTATATCGTATAGGTTTAGAATAGAATAAACTAGAAATATGCTTTATTGTCACAGAAAATTGTACAATTTAATGGACAAAGCTTACAAAAAGTCAGAAAATAACAATTATTAAAATTTACTGAAATTACAAAAATCGCCAATATCACAAAATAAAAGATAATAAAATAAAAAATTAATTACACATTTTAAATAAATTGCAAATTGCATAATAAAACATTACGAACTAAGAAGTTGAAGTTGCTGCGTATGATACCCAAATATATATAAAAATACTTAAGTTATTTGTACATAAAGGTACAGAAATTTCTTAGTCATTCGTTAGGAAACTCTTCTACTAAATATGGTCTTTCAGACGATAGCATAATTTTCAGAATGATCACTAGTATATGACGAGTTCTTACTACCAGGCAAAGAATATGATATATTTGCAATTGGGAGAAACCTCACCTTTTTGCCTAACTTTAAAATATTATCACAGACTCGTTTAGGAGTTAGATTTGAATCTGTTAACATCTTCTGTATCATAGAAATACTCAAACTGTTTTTATGCATATCGCAAGAATCATGTTCTACAATTCTATCTTCAGAAGATTTAATTAATGGAACTGGTTCGCTTCTGTATTTATTGTGTTCATTGTACCATGGGTTCGATTGTTCTTGACTAAGTCACACGCCTGGGTCAGCTGTAATCATGCGTAATATTATACCTTGTGTTCATTGTACTATGGGTTTCACTTATAGGAAGTTAAAAGTAGGGACTGCGCAATTACTGGGCTGGAGATAGGGTAAGCAAATAAACCGAAACGTTTGCGAATGGCCACTTTTTGTTTGGTTGGAGAGCTGGTCGTAATTAAGTGAATAAAAGAGGGAGTGGAAGGGGTAACTACAAAGAAACAAATCAAAAAATACTTACATAAAATTCCTGGGCAAAATACACAAGAAGGTTCCTAAACTATTTGAAATGGACGCCGTTTAAAATAATCTTCCTGCTAAATGAAAAGAAATGCTTTTCTTTCCTAAAAAATATTAAAGGGTAAAAATCTTAAAAGAAATAATTCTAGACTTGGTTTAGAGAGCAACATTACATATTCATTATTACTTCACCATAAACAGTTATTACAAATAAAATTAACAAAATTTAAAAACAAAACTTACAATGACGCTATTTGTAACTATTTACAACAAGCTGCAGACGTTGGGGTTACTAAAGGAATTTAAATTATTATTGAAATGGAAATATCC
Source organism: Diabrotica undecimpunctata (assembly GCF_040954645.1). Classification (NCBI taxonomy): domain Eukaryota; kingdom Metazoa; phylum Arthropoda; class Insecta; order Coleoptera; family Chrysomelidae; genus Diabrotica; species Diabrotica undecimpunctata. The sequence continues at coordinate 143,421,951 of NC_092803.1, forward strand.
AGATTTTTTAACGGAGCTTACATTGAGGTTGTTAACCTTTAAACAAAACAATTCGAATTTAGGGTTATGTACCAAATGTCCGAAAAGGATAGTACTAACTGTCACATTATTACGTCGAAATGAAATATTAAACCTCTTTAAAAAATTAACTTTAATTATAACAGTTAACTTTATTTGAAAGAAGACTCATATGACAAATAGCTAATCCTCAAAACTTATAATTTTATTCATTTATAATTTTAGTTTGTCATGAAAGCAAAATTTTTTTATTAATGAAAAATATCTATTTTTGCTTAAAAAAACTTTAACAAAAGTTATCTTATATTACTCTGGCTGATGTGTTTCCTTCAAAAAGTTTTTGGGATTAGAATTGGACCCAAACACTGCAAACAAATACAATTGTGTCCTACACAAGCTGCAAATTGGTCTGAAGTAACTATGGAACACAAATAGACAATTCTTTGACAATTAACTATAATCTTCAAAACTCGGCCACTCAATTTTTTCCCAAAAACCATGTGGACCTCTCAAATGGTTGTTGGAAACGCCGTCTTACAAATCTCTCAGATAAGGCACAACACAACCATTCGGTGATTAACTCAAAAAAAAACTGCCACATTGCATTTCAGCTTAAATTCATCTCTCCACAAAAAAATTTGCCGGCTTTTGAAAACTACACACGCAGAAATCTTTCTCCCTCAAAATTTCAATCCAAACAAATTAAACTCAACACTGCTACTATCAAAACATTTTCTCATAACAAAAACGAACAACACAATAACGAATTAGAAGAAAATCCGGACTAAACAATGAAACCGATTCACTTTGGCAGCGATTTCATCGAGAGTGATCATTCTTAAAAATTATTCGCCTCCTCTCATAACTTTCTCAGCAATCTAAATGGATATTAATTTGACTCGCAATATTAGACGGCATCAAGATTAAAGGAATGTAATTAAAATTATTATATACGGACCAGAAATGTTTATATTATCAATTCTAATGACGCAAAGGGATTGAGAAAATATTTCGTTGTTTTAACATATACAATTTAATTTGAAATGCTACGCTGCTTACAAAATACTAGCAAATATTCTTTACGAAAGGCTACAAGTTTACACAGTTAGGATAGTTGAAAAATACTACACCAGATTTACTCCAGAAAAATTAACAATTGACGACATACGACAGTGTCACCAGAATATTACTATACCAATCAATGCGTCAACAGAAATAAGATTACGAATTGAAAAACGCGTTCAACAATATAAAAAAGTGGTTCACAAGCAAAATCTCAATGAAACTAAAATTAAGACTGGTCAAGTGTTATGTCTTCCCGGTCTTGTTCTATGGAGCAGAGGCATGGACCACAACGGAAGCCACCCTGAAAAAACTAGAATCGTTGAGCTGTGGATATATCGCCGTATTCTTCGGATATCCTGGACAGACCACATCACTAACGTGGAAGTAATGCAGAGAATAGGCAAAAGCAAAGAAATAATCTTCACCATAAAGAAACGGAAGCTTGAGTACTTCGGACATGTCATGAGGAATACTAAGTACCGGCTGCTACAGTTAATAGTCCAAGGAAGAATCGACAGTAGGAGGGGACCGGGAAGAAGACGACACTCATGGATGCATAACCTGCGACAATGGTTCGGACTAACATCGACCAAACTGTTCAGAGGTACCGTAAACAAGGTCAAAATAGCCTTGTTAATAGCCAACGTCCGAAACGGATAGGGCAAAGGAAGAAGAAGAAGAATCAATGCGTGAGTTTGGTTTACCAGAAAAACTTACTTGATTAACAAGAATGACAATGTCTAACTTAACTTAAAAGCCAGCGTTACGATACAGGAAGAAAATTCTTTGAGATAAAGACTGGACTTAGACAAGGGGATGCCCTGGCTTGTCTCCTATTTAACATTGCCTTGGTAGTCAGTCCGAGATACATGAATTAGAGACGACGGTATATTTACAATAGATCGATACAAATCTTATTATATGTTGATGACATTGACATAATAGGGCGTAGCAGGTAAGATGTTAAACAATATTACCTAGAATTGGAAATGGCAGTGAAATAGGTCGGTCTAGTCAACCAAGACAAAACCAAGTACTTGTTGGTTGAAAGTCATATCTTTGAACGTGTTGACATCTTCACATACCTTGACTTGCTAGTGACTACTACCAACAAAACAAGCGAGGAAATTAAAAGAGGAATAAACCTTACAAATAGGGCATATTATGGACTCCAAAAACAATTCCACTCAAGAAATATCCAAAGGAAAACTAAAATTATTATATACAAAATACTGCTGAGGGCGGTCCTCACATACGGGGCGAAAAGATGGACTCTAACGCAAAAGGATGAAAGACTTCTGGGAATATCTTCTTTATTTAAACGTAAGATTATATATATATATATATATATATATATATATATATATATATATATATATATATATAGATCGGTTTAAAACTTTCTCCTACGTCTTCCGATACCCAATTACCACTCCTAGCCATAAGTCTTCTTCTATGTCTCTGTCTTTCAGTTCTCTATTGATGCCTTCTCTCCAACTAAGGCGGGGTTTTCTTCTTTTTTTTTCTACCGTGAGGGGTCCACAAGACTTGTTTTGGGAGACGTTCTTTAGGCTTTCTCTGTACATGACCGTATCATTTGAGTTGTTGGGTACCAATATCGTCTACTATTGTATGTTTTACTTTCATAATTTCTCTTATTTTGTTGTTTGTTACTTTTTCTAGTCTAGATTTTCCAGCTGAGCGTCTCCAGAAATCCATTTTCATTGCCTCAAGTTTTCTCTTGTATCCTTCTTTTATTTACCATACTTCATCACGGTAAGCAATTATACTTTTAATGATTGTGTTGTATATCCTGTGCTTGTTATTATTAGAGAATGATTAATCCCAAAGGATACTATTGAGGAGAAAAATTGCTTTTCTTGCTTGGTTGTTTTTCTCCTCAATTGTGTCGCCTACGTTGCCTTCTTTCGTGATGACCATACCTAAATATTTATATGTGTTGCAATGCTTGATAATTTCTCCATCTTCCAATATGAGGTCCTGTTGTTTCCCGTCGATACACATATACTCGGTTTCCTGGATATTGATTTAAAGTCCCCATTTTTTATACTCCGTTATTAATTTTCGAGTCATATACTCAATATCTTCATAATCTTGTGCTGTCACTAGTTGACCATCTGCAAATGACAAAATGTATATGCTATTGTTGTTAATCGGCATTCCCATATTTCTACATTTGCGCTTCCACAGTTTTAGAGCTTGTTCTAAATAAATTTTAAATAATGTCGGGGACAACCAACAGCCCTGCTTAACGCCTTTATTCATTTGGAATCCACTTGACAGATTATTTTCAACCTTTACCTTTGAGCATTAGCATTAGCGTACGGTTCCTTCGTCGCATTTATTAAATTCATGCTTATGTTTGCTTTTTCTAACGCTTTTCATAATTTTTAATGTGGTACGCTATCATAAGCCTTTCGTAGGTCTACATACAATAAATGTACTTCTTGATAAACGGCTATTTTCTTCTCAATAATCTGTGAATTGCAAAACAAATGGTCAACAGTCGATCTAGGATCTGTTCCTTAGCCTCTAAGTCTTTATATTCGCTTTCTATTATGTTTTTAATTACTTTTCCGTATATTCTACTGATCGAGTTTGTCACGGCAATGCCTCTGTAATTGTCACATTTATTCCTTCTGCCTTTTTTGTGTATAGTAGATATGAATGATGTCTTCCAGTCCTCTGGGGTTGTCATTCTATTATTGCAGTTTTGAAACAGTTTGGCTAAACTTGTATATAGTTTGGTTGTACTGTGTTCAATTAACTCTGCAGGGATGTTACCTGGACCCGGTGTTTTGTTATTTTTTAGAGATCTACATACATCTTCCACTTCTTTCGTTGTTATTCTTATATGCGAAGTTAAAATATTTATATTTTGTGTTTCGTTGCTGTCTTTATATTGTGGTCTATCTTCCCTTAGGAGTTTCTCAAAATATTGGTCCCAGTCATCCGTTGTTATTGTTGACACTATGTCTTTCTTCTTATCGTGTCGTAAAGATTTTAAGACTCTCCAACTTTCTGTGCTTCTCGTCCTCCTAGAAGTGAATTGATCATGTAACACTTTTGTTGCCATGCTTCATTTTTCTTCCGACATATCATTTTTCGTACTTTAGCTTGAGACTTCTTGTAGATTATTTTATCCGTTATATTCTTTTTATTTAAGAATTTTTGATATTGGTCTCTTTTCTTCTTTATTTCTTGTTTTATTTCTTCGTCAAACCAATATGGAAGTTTTCTTTGATTCGGGATTTGGTATTCAATGGCTTCTGTTGCTGCCTCCTGGAGACATCTTTTTATGTGAGTGTAATGTTCTTCATTTCTGTATAATTCTCTCACGCTTTCTTGTTCTAAGCTAATTAGGTTATACCTCTTCTGTATTTCTTTCTCCCTTTCATTTCCTTTTTTTTTCTTTTTTAGGTTTATTTACTCCAAATGTGATCTTAGCTTTTAATAAGTAATGATCGCTTCCACAGGTAGCTTCTCTCAATACTTTTATATCTTGTACAATCATATTTGTCTTTTGTCGTATAATTGTGTATTCTGTGATTAATTTTAACCCTCTCGTATTTTGCGTCCATGTGTATTTGTGTATGTCTCTGTGTTGAAAAAATCCATTTGCAATTTTTATTTCATTTTGTTCGCATAATAATATTAGTCTGGTACCATTATCATTTACGTGTTCCTCTTCGAATTGATCTATAACTGCGTTATGGGTTTTTTTTCTAGTTCTGCTCTTTGAGTCTTCCAAAATGATAATTTCCCGAGATGTGCCGACTTTTTCAACCTCTAAATTCAATTTCTCAAAGAATTGTTTTCAATGTAAGATACTCCGCTAAATATTTGGAGCTATAAACGATCAAGGGCAGTGGCGCAAAAGATACAATTTCAAATTTTATCAGCTTTTTAATGGTCATTAAAACACAGCACATACTTAGATGGGCCGGACACATAATACAAATGCCTGACAATATGATTGCTAAAAAGCTAACTACAGGAACACATATAGGACGAAGAAGCAGAGGCCGACCGCGAATTAGGTGGTTAGATGGAGTTGGGACCGACTTAGATATACTACAGATCAGAAGATGGCAACACGATGCCAGAAACCGAACAGAATGGCGACAAAACTTAACGCAGGCCAGAATCCGCAAAATATTGTCATTCCAAAGATGATGATGATGTTCCATAGATTTTATAATTAATTTTTTATGGCTTACTACCGTTTATTTTACACTAGAGCTACCGTTTGCATAGATGAAATTATGAAAAGCCTTGCTTGTTAAAGTATTTGTAACATATAACCAGGTTATTGACTAAAGACAGAAAAATATGCAAATATGCCGGTATGACTTAAAAATGTGATTACTCCTTGCATTTAAGCCACAGTGACAACAATATAAAGAACCTATTAGAATCAAGTAAAAAATTTAAAATAAGGTTATAAGGAAGAAATTTACTGCTTCCTCAATTTTTTTAAAGATCAACATAGTTCCCTTTGAGTTATAAGGGAAGAGACAAGGTCCCTTTGAGTTATAGGAATTTATGTTTTTTGGTCATATTCAATCTCATTAAAGTACAATACGAGGTAGGACGTAAACAATGACATATTCAGGTGCAAAATATTATTTTGTAACTAAACCGAAGATTATTTCAAAAAAATTATTCACTTCTGTCGGCACTCCCCAAGTGCCACGCTCTTTTTTAACCCTGCGTTAGTGTGGTGCCTAAAACTTACGTGTCTGGTGTGGTGGGGTGTGACACACCCCATAGCAAAATACGTTTTGGAAAACTCAATACTTGAGTATCTGCATCAAAAGTATATACTTTTCGTTTGAAATAGTGCGTACTATTAAAAGAATTGAAAAATAATATCAGCTCAAATAATTTATTGCACAGTTCAAAACTTAAAATCATTACATTTTACTGAAATGAAAAAAAAAAAAACCAAAGACTTCTGAACACAAAACACAACACAATTTTCTTTATTGACTTATAAACAAATAAACATTATAAAGAATAATACATACATCAACAAAAATTACAACATCATTTACTGGTGTAGTGTTGATAACAACAGAATATTTTTGTTTTTCTTTGGAATATGGGATACTAAGGTTGTATTTTATTGAAAATCAAAAAGTGTAGAATACTGTTCTCGATTTTTTGTGTTGACCATTGTGGAGGTAATTTGCTTCTTGTTCTTTCGGACAGTACCCACAGATGTTAATTGGTGTTCTTCAAGAAGATGTTGCATTAATGGATAATTAGTAAACCAATTATCGAATGTGAGGGCGGACGTAATTTCGGCCGGAAAAAGAGCAGGTACTAAAAGCCGGTAGGTAAATTCGGCCGGAGGTTTTAAGTTGCTTCCTTATCTCATAGGTATTTTCGGCCGCAAATCAAATAAAATAACAGAATGCTTTATATTAAAATATTTCTTTATTTCAATAAAATTATTACATCAACTTATTTCTATAAATTAAGTAAACTATAAATTTTTAAAAAACGTTTTGATGTGATACAGATTTAACGAAATTAATTCTAGAAATATTGTCAGATCAAAGCATATTTACCATGTTTTCGATAAATTTTAGTTTGTTTTTTACTTGTTTGTCTTTAATTTTTGCTGGAATATTTAAATTTTTTATTTTTAAATATGCATCGATCTGACAATCTTTTAATTTTTCTATAAAAATAAATATAGAAGGGTGACTTGAATAAAAACTAGAATTAAAGTGCGAATGGAATGATTCGCAGGCATTTGTGGTTCTTTTAATTGATGGGTTTTCATATGCCCATATATTTGGTGGAAAATGAGATTCTGGCGCTATGTAGTTTTCTAATAAATAGTCTGCGTATTTATCTATAAGTTTATGGTCCGGTTTGTATGACATGAGATCAAATATGAAACAATCTTCAACTTCAGAGGGGTCTAAATAAGTTAGCCCAAAAGTATGAGTAAGCCATTTGCTTTCCTCGCAGTTTTTATCTTTATACATTTGGGTTAACCCTAATGATTGTATTTTCCTATACCACGCCTGGTGCAAGTGGAATCTACAACCATTTAGTTTGGTTTTGGGAAAGACAACTTTTAATGCGTTATGAATTGCGATTTCAAAATCCACAAATACCTCCTTCGGTTCAAAAACAATATTATAAAGTTCAAAAATTTTAGATTTTACCAACAGAAAAAGTCTCATATATGTGTCACTGGTCTTATTGGGCAACAGACAATACAAAAGAGGAACATAATGCCCATTTTCCAGTCCATGGATGGTAAATAACTGATAAAAATATTTTGTACAATAAGAAAATGTGCCATCCATGTAAAAATCTTTCATTTTACATAAACTTATTATATTTGTATGGCAAGAAAAAACAATGATATTATCAGCTGTGCTGTTAATAAACAAAAAATTTTCACCTGTTGTGGTTTTCGGTCCATAACTATCGAGTACAGAATGTACATCGTGAATATCCTTAGGCAGGGCTGGTAAGAGCTTACGGCGGCTGTTGTACAAATTTCTTCTTATTAGACTGACATCTATCGATGACAAATTCTCTGGCAAATGATTTGAAAGAACGCTTTTAATAATTTTTGAAGGTTTCTCCAATATGTCTTCCTCAGCTTTGCGCTTGCATGAAGTCGCCACTATTTTTCTCTCCAACGTAGTTTCATCGGACTCGTGGTTGTGGATTAATTCACTTCTAGTAACTGTGTATTCCGCACCAACAGTGTACAGTTTGGCTAAACATCTTAAATTTTTCTTTATACACCTCCAACGTACTTCACCACTTTTTAATACGTCCTGTTTACAAAACTGAAACTTTTCTACAACTAGTAAGTCACAACCGCGTGAACTCTTAATTACTGAAACAGATGCCATCGTATACAAATAATATATTTTATGCTTTCTATCGACTAGTAGCTTCAAGATAAGTTATAATACTGACTAGCTATAATAATTTTATACCTGTTATTTGTGAATTTTATACATTTAAAGGAATAATCTTAAGTAGGTACAACATAGTTATTAGAATAAAGAGATAAGTAAATTAAAGGTATTTCCGACAGGTACACAGGATTAGGTATTTCCAAATAAATACACAATTAATATTTTACAGAAACTATGAAGCGTAATTACCAATATTTTAATCTCATCGTAAACATCAACCCCTCGGCCGAAATTACCCCTGTCATAAATGGTACCCCTTGATTTATGCAGGTAGGCCAAGGGATTACCGGCCGAAATTACGCCCGCCGGAATGTGATATTACGTTTGCTACCAGACACTGGTGAAATCAATTGTAAAACTTCACCTGTAGGCTTCGTACTCAGTTTAAAAGGACCATCAGGTTGAGAACCACAATAAATTTCCAAGTTTGTAGTATAATAATATCTTGAATCGACTAAAGCAAAGATTTTGATTCCATAACGAGCCGGTTTATTTGGAATGTATTGCTGAAAAGGGCACCTGCCACAAAATGTCTCCAATTTTTCATCAACAGTGAGATACATGCCAGGTGTATAGGCTGACTGAAAACTACTCTTTCAAAAACACCTCTAAATGGAGCTAATTTATCGATTTTGATTCTATCTACGCGTGTAGCTCCATTGTCAAACCGCAAGCACCGTAACAGAAATTGAAAGCATTTTAGAAACATAGTTTTCTTGAATATTGGCATTTCTGTGCCGTCATTTGCCCAGAAATCTTGAAGGTTTCGCCATGACGATTGATCGATGAATTCTTAGTTAATAAAGTAATCCAAATACAACCTTGATTTCTTGCTCTGAGGTCTCTTTTACTACGAATTGGTAATTATCGTTGTAACGTTCACTTACTGAATTGATTTTCTCCTTAGTATGTTTTACAATATCATCAATCAATATGTCATCCATAAAAAGCTTCCAACAATCAATTGTAGTTTCAGCTTCTTTAGCGTGTCGTTTCACTCCAGGCAATTGAGAAATTATATTTTCGGCTCTAGTGCAAACCGATCGTGGTTCTACGTTTTTAGCCCATTTCGTCACTTTATCTCTGCTCCAATAATATCTTGCAAATGTACTCACATCATATCCATTCTCTTGTTCACTTTCATCTTCGTCGCCATCTTGTTCTGTGTCTGTGTCATGAGAACTTTCACTAACATTATCGAGCCGCACTTTGTCTTCGGAATCAGGAATAGCCTCATTTTCATCACCTTGTACCTCTTCCCAGAATCTTAGCAGCCCTGCTTGTTTTTGTTCATATCTAGACATATTAGTCCTCCTGCACAGGACAGATAGTGTCTCCTTGTCGGACTCCTTTCTGAGTGGGAAATTCTGGGGTATTTTCATATATGCTTACTCTAGCTGTGGCCTCTTTGTATATATTTGCTAGCGTTTCGACATATGGTTTATCTACTCCTTGGTCGACAAGAGCTTCTATGACTGCTCTTGGGTATACGGAGTCAAATGCTTTCTCAAAGTCTATGAATGCTAGCGCCAGTGGTAGATCATATTCTTTTGTTCTGCTCATTACTTCCCTTAATGTTTGAATATGATCCATTGTGCTGAAGCCACTTCTAAAGCCTGCTTGCTCTCGGGGTTGTGCAGCGTCAAGTGTGTTCTGTATTCTGTTGTTAATGATTTTGGTGAATACCTTGTATATCACAGGTAGCAAGCTGATCGGTCTATAATTTCTAATGTCTTCCTTGCTACCTTTCTTGTGAATAAGGATTATGTTGGCTGAATTCCACTTTTTTGGAATATGTCTCGATTTTAGGCAGTCTGTGTATATTTTTGCTAGGATTTTCCAAGTTGTTTTACCAGCAATCTTTAGAAGTTCGGCTGTAACACCGTCATTACCGGCTGCCTTGCCGTTCTTCATGCTCTTAAGAGCTGCCTCTACCTCATCCACGAGAACATCTGGTACATCTTCTTGAACCGCAATTTCTTCTTCGCCTATTTCTTGTGCTTCCGGAGCTTTATATAGACCCTCATAGAATTCGGTTACATGTTTTATTATTTCATCCCTATTTGTGATCCTTCCGTTGTTGTTTCCCAATGCTATTATTTGCTTTCTACCGATTGCCAACTTCCTCTTGGTTTTCCTATAGCTTTTACGGTTTTCGATTGTATTTTGTACAAGTCGTTAATTGTAGGTTTTTATATCTTCTGCGATCTTTTTCCGTATTACTTTGTACAGTTCGGTATATTCAATTCTATTAATATTGGAGTTAATTTTCATTTCTCTTCGTTGTTTCAGGAGAGCTGTTGTTTCATCTGAAAAATTTCTATTGCTGTTGTGTGCTTGTGATCCTCCAACTTCTTTGGCGCAATTTAAGATTGTTTCCATTAAGTGTGTGCTATTCGTTGGGTCTTGTAATTTTTCTTGAATTAAATTGTGATAGCGTTATATTTTGATATGTACGGCTTAATATATATATATATATATATATATATATATATATATATATATATATATATATATATATATATATATATATATATGTAGTTTTTAAATTAAGTTTAATTGAAATCATTAACAAACATTTGTATAGAGGTAAACTACAAAACAAAATTTTCGCGACAAAACAAAAAAACGATTTTCTCCATTTTTTTCAAACAGATTATCCTTTATTTTATTTTTTAGAAATATGGTATTTATGATACTCTTTCATTTGCATTCCCTATACATAATCTCATTATCAAATTTCGGAAATGCATTCAATTGTTGTAAGTAAAATACGTATTGAGTATTGAGAGATAACATAACAAGATTATTTTTATTCAATAAATAACTCACACAAAACAGAAAGCAAAACAATATACAATTAATGTAGCCATTTTTAAATTGTTATATCAACAGTATTCTAAGCCAGAAATTTTTAATAAAACATTCCTAACTGCTGATTGTGACAGTTATTAATTCTAAGTAAAAGGCCATTTGTGTCAGTTACAAAGGTAAAATAGCAGGCTTTGAAAAAATGACAGTTTTCATATTATTAAACCGTAAACGGTAGGCTTTTAAAATGACAGTTTTCATATTATTACCTTTTTAATCGGTCTGTGTTTCTTGTCTTTGTTGTTATAAATGAAATAGCTTACTTGCATCCAGAATATATCACGAGCGATATCCTGAAGGCGGAAGCCAAACGCAAGAGATTTTGAAAAATTAATGGATCGTTTTGTTCGCACTGGGTCAGTTGTATATGAACAAAATGAGAGAACCAACACTGTTCTATGTAAAGAAAAGAAATATGATGTACTGATAGCTACTACTGAAGATCCCCACATCAACACTAGAGAAATATCACGTTAACATGACATTACTCAAAGTTCGGCAGCAAAAATCCTTCATAAACATAAAATGCATCCTTACCGCATACAGTAAAGTCAAGAATTGACAGTCAACGATTATCAACGCAGGTTAGCTTTTTGTCAATATCTCAGCAGCAAGTGCAAGGAGACCGATTTATTTCGATTATGTGCTTAGTGGAGGTGAGGCTACATTTCACAAAAATGGAACGGCGAATCGGCATAATTTTCATTACTATGCATCAACAATCGTTTTTTTGTTAATCGCCAAAAATACTACCCCAAACATTTATAGACTACCCAATCAAACTAGGTGGTCTATAAATGTTTAAGGTGATGAATGGTGTCATATATCTGGATTGTCTAAATAATCATTTGCCAATACTACTGCAAAATGTACCGCTTAATATTCAACAACGAGTGTGGTTTTAACACAACGGTGCTCCAGTTCACCACACTGCTCCCATTCACAATAATTTAAATAATAACTTGGTGAATAGGCAAAGAAGGACCAACTGTTTAGCCACCGCGATCACTGGAATTGTCCAAAATTGATTTTTTCGTGTGGGGCTATATAATATACCTTGTATACCAGAAGCCTCTAACAATGCTAGATGATATTAAAAACAGAATAAGAGAAGCTTTTTAGAAAATTGACTTACAAATGTTAAAAAATATAGCTCGGTCATTTGAATATCGGTTTCAAACTTTTATAGAAGGTGGACATTTTGAACATTTACTTATTTCCTTAATGTCACAATAATTGCTACATTTATTAAATATTAATGTGGTTTATATTTTTGTTAGTTACTTATTAAATAAAAATACTTTTGTTATATTATCACTCAATAAGCAATACTTATTTCTACTTACAAAAATTGAATGTATTTCCGAAATTTGAAGAAAACTAAAAATATTTCGGAAAGTAATGAGTTTAGATATATGAAATTATAAATAAAAACGAAAGAGTATCATAAATGCAATATTTCTAAAAAATAAATTGTAGGGTGATTAGTTTAAAAAGACTGAGAAAATCTTAATTTTGTTTTTTATTCACCCTGTATACAAATATTTATCAATAATTTTAATTAAACTTAATTTAAAAACTACACTATATTGTTTAGCTTATTTAATAGAATAAAAACTTGTTTATGCAATACTTCTTTATATACATGGTGTTGATTTCATAGGGATTTCGAAATACAAATGGTCATGACTTGTTATAGTGTATTTTTATGTATGAGAGAGTAATAAAACAATAAATTATGTATGCAAATCCCTAAACTGTTGATACGGGTGACTCAATGAAAAACAGATATTTGTCAACAAGTTTACAGAAGTATATAGGAAAACAATTTTAAATTGAGTATGACCACCAGGTATAAAGGTTGAAGCAGAATAGAATACAATAGTTGTGAGGGTTACTAATCCCTAAATAAGGTTGCCAGTGTCGAAGTGATGGAGGTTAACAGGTACTAATGAATTTGCAAGAAATAAAAGATGTTTATTTTATTGGTTATATATAACCAATAAAAGTTTAATAAGTACCTACCTATTTGCAAAATAAAGTTTAATTCTTTAGATAAAATAAAACGTTTTATTTTATCTATTTGCAAAATAAAGTTTAATTCTTTGCCTATTTGCAAAATAAAGTTTAATTCTTTAGATAAAATAAAACGTTTTATTTTATCTGAAATGAGTGCATTCCACGAAGTAAGGGTTTCAACAATCAAACATTTAATTCTTTAATTCCAGGAATCTACGACAGTAATTGACTAGATAATTACCTTCTAAACTTATTCCACAGAAAATGTGATAGTGGGTTTTTCCATTTTGTATATAGGAAGGTCCAAGTGGCGTATTCAAAATTCTTAACAGTTCACTAAAAGTAGGTACTTCAGTTGCAAGGTGCAATTTATTGTGTATACTAGTGTTATGGAAAATTTGGAAGTGCCGTGTAAACGCCGAAAAATTGGTCCTCTAACAGTTAATGAAAAAACATTAATATTTAATTGTTTTAAATCATTTACAGACAAACGTTTATGTGAAAGTGTTGATGAGACCGTTGAGTTAGTTAGCAGTACACTTGGTGTTGGGAAATCTACGATTTACAGAGTTATTAAAGAAGAGAAATGTGGTAGTTTTCAAATGCCACGTAATGCTCCAGGGAAACCAAAATTTGAAAAAGAATATCATTTTAAAGAAGGACTTCGACGGAAAGTGCATGAATTCTTCTTTAGACAAGAATTTCCAACATTGGATAAAGTTCTTGTCTCAGTTCGAGATGATAAGGATTACCCAGAAATGAGTCGAAGTACGTTATGGAAACTTTTAAAAGAAATAGGCTTCCGCTGGAAAAAGAATCCCAGAAAGTCTATTTTATTAGAAAGAAGCGATATTGTCATATGGAGAAGACATTTTCTAAGAACCATAAAGGAAATGAGAAACCAAAAAAGAAAAATATTTTATCTTGATGAAACATGGATCAACGAGGGTCATACACCAAATAAATTTTGGCAGGATGAAACTGTTACAAGTCAAAGGCACGCTTTTGTAAATAACTTATCTACTGGTTTAAACCCACCATCAGGAAAGGGACGCAGGCTGATAATAGTACACATTGGCAGTTCAGACGGTTTTGTTGAAGGTGGCTTATTAACTTTTGAATCAACTCGTACCGGTGACTACCACGAAGACGTGAACGCTGATGTCTTTCAAGAATGGTTCGAACAAATGATAGATCTTCTTCCTAAGAACTGTGTAATAGTAATGGATAATGCAAGTTATCACTCCAGACTTATAGAAGGACTGCCCACAACCAAGTGGTTAAAAAAAGACTTGCAGAATTGGCTGAGTTCAAAAAATATTACGTACCATCCCGGATCTATAAGAAAGGAACTTTATTCGTTGTGTGCCCTTCATAAAGAAAAATTTAAAAAATACGAAATTGATGAAATTGCCAAAAATCGTGGAATGACAGTACTTAGATCCCCACCATATCATTGTGAATTAAACCCGATTGAACTGGTATGGGCACAGATAAAGAGTGAAGTTTCAGGAAAAAATACCACTTTTAAAATTCATGATGTTAAACAGTTGTTTTTGGAGGCCGTAAATAATGTAAAACCTGAAAACTGGGAAAAGGCAGTAAATCACACTATTAAAGAAGAGGAAAAAATGTGGAAGCTGGACAATATTAGTGATAAAATGATTAAGCCAGTTATTATAAATCTTGGTTCTGAAAGTTCATCTTCTGAATCTGATTTGGATTTGTAACAAGTAGCTGTAAGTTTTATATTAATATTTTTATTCATCTATTTAACATACCTTAGACGGTTTTAAAAACTCTTTTTCTCTTTTGTAATTTTTAAAAATTAAAAAAAATGTGAATTTTTTCAAAACCCTTTTTAATGTAGGCCAGTCAGTTCTAATATAGTGTGTGATAAAAGAGGTCACTTTTGTTTACATACACATAACACTTTATAACACTGAAATAATTCATTTATTTTTTACAATTATTCAAAGTAATTTTTCAATTAATCTTGAGCACGCCCATGGAGTGGTCGGAGCTACCAGTTAAAATTATGCTAATTACTCTCTTGTTCATAAAAATAAACTATAAATACTCTGTATAGCAACACAAAGTCCAATATTATAAGAATTAAAATTTTGAGAGGAATATTAATATGAAAAATATATAGGGTGTCTTATTTAAAAAAATATATGTCTGCTATACCAAGTAGTTATTGTTCACCGTGTAGAATTCCACATATTTTCCAAGTATGGATAATATCATTGCCTACATTTTTTCTAAATAAGTTTTTTGGATATCTTGTTAACAGTGGATTTATCGACCGATGTCGCAATAAAAACTCACCCTGTATTAACATAGTATATAGTAAATAGAAACAGTTTAATAAATAAATACCCTTTTTTTATTTACTACAGACCTCCAAATTCACTGAAAATCTTTATAAGTGTCCGTGGATTTACTGGAATACTGAAAATAGAAAAATATTGTTAATAATTATGGTAGGCGGAAAAAAGGAATGGGAAATAACTTGCTACAATATTTTTCCCATAAACAATAAGTTTATTTCTCAAGTAAGTTTTCAGTCATTTTTATTGTATTTACCTAATTTGTAATATCTACTTAGGTTATAATATTTAATATGTGGCATTACTGAGACAGGCAACTAACTAAACCACACTTTAACTTTTTAAACATTTTATTTTTATGTACTAGGTATATACTAAAAACTAAAATTTTTACATTTAAAATTACAAATTAAAACGCACAACCTTACAAAGTCTTAATAAAAAGTAAAAAACTACTACATACACTTTAAATGAGCAAACAAATAATTATATACCAAATAGTTTATTTATTAGAACGAAATGCCTTCTTAATGCAGAAAGAAACGTTAAAAAAAGTAACACGCAGCGAATCTAACACATAATAGCTACTCGACTAATACTGAATAAAACAAGTCCAGTCCTGAGACAATAGACCACGCCGCTTTGTTTGCGTGCAATACCGCTTCTCGATAAAACTACTTTAGACTTCAAGGTTAGTATCCCCGGCTGTATCTGTATCTGTAGAGTAGGGAGGGCGAGTTAAGTT
The DNA here is from genome assembly GCF_040954645.1 of Diabrotica undecimpunctata. Lineage (NCBI taxonomy): Eukaryota > Metazoa > Arthropoda > Insecta > Coleoptera > Chrysomelidae > Diabrotica > Diabrotica undecimpunctata. Next base: position 143,437,982 of record NC_092803.1, read on the forward strand.
TCACAGCACTTAGGCCACAATTGATCCATTATGTATCCTCCCAGGGAGCTGTCGTCCTTAATTCATTGTCCATCCTGCCATTTCTAGATAGGTGGACAAGTTACCAGGAGACATCTTCCTTATGTGGGCAGGTGAGGACCAGAACTCGCCAAACTCGTACTCTCGTATTAACGATAACTCCGGGCATTAACATAGGACATGCTCTACAGTTTTGAAGTTTGCGTAGGGAAGTGACATTAGACAATTTCCGCGGTTGTTAAAGTCGACCAACCAAAAAGATCCCTAGGTCATAAATTCTTAGACCTGTCGCCTTCCTAGAAAATTGGTCAGTAATGCGGTTGCCTTTATTCCTATCGTGTCCTTTAACCCACCTCAGGATGATTACCTTCCGACGCTTGAGTTAGTCCTCGCGACACTCCATTACTAACTTTGATGTAACACGTGGCCCATTCAAGGTTAGTAGCGCTTGTCTACTACCTGCGCAGATTATTATAGTTTTCCCGGCTATACCTTTTTGGGTTATCTCTTTTGCGGCATGGAGATACCAGCCAGTTTTGCCTGAACTACGCTGGCATTTTTGCCCATAATCCACTTTAAACTCAGGTTCTGAGTATGAGTGAACTGGAGTATATCCCGTATCCTGAGCCTTCTTTCACTTTGGAGCCATTGGTGTATGCAATAGGCATTTGCCACGTTTGTCTCTATATACTATCTTGTTTCGATTTTGTAGGGTTTGTCAAAGACAAACTTTGGTTTAATTGAGTCGCAGCCTGCCTGTAGCAGGGGTAGCGCATCCAGCTCTCCCCGCCAGAAACGAGTTCTCAATTGTTTTATTCCTTCATTAAGGTTTACACCAGCTAAGCACAGTCGCATCGTTATTACCAGCATTACCTCTTTGACATATTATATGTCTAGATCAAATCCATTGCAGCAGTTGGTGTTGTTTTCATGGCACCTGTTATATTTATGCAAGCCATCCGCTAAATATGGTATAGTTTATTTTTCGCTGTTGCCTGTAGCACTTTTGGTACCTAAGCAATAGCTCCGTAAGCTAGCATTGATCTAATGACAGCAGTGTAGACCCAGACGATCACCCTGAGCGAAAGGCCCCAGGTTCAACTCACTGTTCGTCGACATTGCTCATGGGCAATATAGGGAAAAGTTTAGACTGTAGTTTAGAATCCTTGGGGGTATTTATCCCATGATTCTTATTTTTCTGGTAAAGAGGACTATCTCTTTCTTCTTAGGATTTATAGATAGTGAGTGTTCCTTGCACCATGTTTCTATTAGTCGAAGAGCAACTTGTAATCTCTCATATAGTGTGTTCTCAAACGGACCGCTTTGCAGGATAGCAATATCGTCTGCATAGGCTATTGTGTAGAACCCGTTGCAGCTGAATTGGCCAATCAGGGTGTCTAGAACTATGTTCCATAGGAGTTCCAGTAGCCCTCCCTGTGGAGACCCCGTCGTAACCATGTCTCTAACAGAAATGTCTTCTACATATATGCTTATTGCTCTATTAGAGAGCGTATTAAATATCCATTCGCTAACGCCCAGGGGAAAATTCCTGACGTTGAGCTTTTGGGTTATGGTTGAGAATGTGGTTTTATCAAACGCTCCCTTAATGTCTATACATATGGTGGATTCTTTATTGTCCAGCGATCTTACAATTCTTCCCACCACGTGATGCATTGCAGAATCGGTAGATCTTCCCGAAGTATATGCATCCTTATTTGGGCGAAGTGGGCTATGGATCAGAACTTCATCCCTTATGTACCTCTCGCATAGCCTTTCTATCGTTTTCAAAAGAAAGGATGTTGGGCTAATTGGTCAGAAAGCCTTTGGTAGGGTGTATCTATCCTACTTGTTTTCGGTATGAAGGCCACACGTACCTCTCTCCACTTCCTAGGAATATATCTCAGAGTCAAAGAGGCTTTAAATATTTCCACAAGATGCGGCAGAAGGATATTCAGTCCCCACCGTAGTAGGACTGGATATATACCGTCAGGTCTTGGTGATTTGAAAGGAGTAAAACAAAATATGGCCCATCTTATCTTTTCCTCATGAATCATTGTTCTGGCGAGATGCCAGTCGTTTAGTGAGCGTATGATTGCTTTTTCCTGCCAGTTTGTTGCTGTTGAGGCGCTAGAACCGGAGAAGTGTGTTTTCATCAGGATCTCAGCACTTTCGCAAAGGTTGGAAATTTTGTTTTCATATTCGTTTGTTAATATGCTGATATGCCGATGTGGGCCGTTTGAGAGCGCTTTTTGTAGCCTGGAAACCTGCGGAAAATCTTCGATTTCGTTACAGAAGACTCTCCAAGCAGCTCTTTGTTTTTGTCTATAGACTTTCGTAAACTCCCTGAAATTTGATTGATAGGAATCTCAATCCTTTTTGAGTTTAGTGCGTTTTGCTTTATTAAAAGCTGTTCTCGCTATCTTCCTAAGGTGTTTTAGTTTAGCAAACCATGTAGCAAAATACTGGGGTGTGTAGGAGGAGAGAGGTATAAGAAGAGTGGTCTATATATATGGGATAAAATTGATAGAAGTAAAATAGATAACAATTAAGTAAAGAAGTAAAAAAAATTATTGAACGGAATGTGGCTAGGCTAGCAATGTAGGCAAGAGAATGACCACTAGCAACTCAAGGATGGATACGGCCAATTTGCATGCCTTTTAAAGACAGTAAATCAGGAGAATATGTATGATGGATAGAAAAGAAGATAAGAAAAATGAATAGATATAATGAAAATTAACAAAGAAAACAAATTGAGGGCGCCAGAAGAGGGATAATACTCTAAAAAGAGTAACGGTCACTCTTCCAGGTATCGTATACTGCTAATATTAATTAAAGTTGATGTAATAAACAAAAATGCTGTAAATGTAAAAAGGTAAGGAAATATTAATAAAAAAATTATATGCAAAACAAATTCAAGTTTATTAAATATAACTTCTTAGATTCTGACAATCTCTAAGTTACCAAAAAGTATATGAAAATTTCACAATATAATATTTAAAAAAATGTTGAAAACAACTATAATAAAAAGTTGAAAACTACACAGAATAACTCTGATATAGAGTGTACAACCTACATCTAGGTTAAAACAACCTTAAACAAAATAATGCTAACGTTGGAAGAACGTATAGCCAAGTAAATATATCAAACTTACCTACAATATGACCAACAATATTGTTAAACACCTCTAAATTCAAATATAATAAATAAGTAATATATATAAATGGGAACAAGCCAAATTAAACAATTAAAACGGTATATTATCCTGAAGGGATAATAACCGGAGTTAATAACGCAAGATGAAATATAAAAACTTAGTTAAGTAGACAAATAATGAAATAATTAAAGTTAATAATGAAATAATTAAAGTTAATAAAGAAATAAATGGTTAATACAAAAAACAATGGAAGATAATGTCTGGGTAGAATTTGAGCTCAAACTTACCGATACCTTACACTAAGGGGAGTTATATTAATTAATATATATATATATGTTATAAAAAAAAACCTATAACTGGTGAAACAAGATATATATATATATATATATATATATATATATATATATATATATATATATATATATATATATATATATATATATAGTTCTGAAGTAAAAACCAACTGTCCTCCTAGGTGAAACAGTTGTCTGGAAGGATACTCCCGAATAGCTTCGGTGTCCCAGCGAAGTCCTCCTTGAGGTCCGACATTAGCACGGAGCTGGTGCTAATTGGCTTAGTTCGATGATGACTGTCCTGCCCTACCTCTAGGCGCAGGCTGGAGGAAAAATGAGGGTGGAGTAGACAATACTCCCTGGCTTGTCCCAAATGACCCTGATTCTTATTAGAGTTGAAGTGGTACTTTCCCTCGGATGTTCTGAGGGAAATTTATAATTCCATGGTAGGTGGCTGAAAACAATTCCCCGTTACTTCTAATCTCAACATTGATAAAAAAAGGAATCAAAGAAGAAGTGAGGAAAGTTTCTTTCAGCATAAGAAACCGGAGCAAAAAGATAATTATGGTAGATAAAAAAACCCATCCAATCGGATGTAGCGTGACCTTGCTTCACATAGAGTAAAAATATAATGGCCTTGGACAAAATACTATATTAAAATATGAAATAATGAATCTGAATAATAGGATATAGATAAAATACTCTAATGTTTATAATATAAAAAATTATTATTTACCAGATAGCTAATCAATTCCGTGCTAGAAATCTCACTTCACCTCCCGAGTTTGCGAAAACACCGTCAATTAAATTGTTATGGTATACTTAGAATATTTAACTTCTTGAAGTGAAGGAAATTCTATGCATTAATTGGATTTTCTTTCGCTAACTACCACCGTTGTGTACCACTTCAAACTCTAGATCAAAAGTGAATTTTAATTCACAGTTAATTAACCAAGAAGAGCCAATTTCCACTTCCCCTAGTCTCCTGTCATTTCTCTTGTCCGCAATGGTACCAAATTAGATCAGAGTGACAACTTAAATTATTAACAATACACACTTAATGGGCAAATGAACACTTAAAGTTAGGCAACCCATACTACGTCTCTGAAATTATTTTTAATATAAATTGTTTATTATTTTAATTTAAATTGTAATAAAAGTAACGACTGTTACATTCCCCTACTAGTCGGGAAAAAAAAATTTTAATCAAAATTTTTTTTCATAAAATTAAAGTATCAATAACTAAGTGTACTGGCCTAACATTCCACGTTGATCTGCAAGTTTACACACAAAAAAAATAACCACGAACTAAAGATCACGGGAAAAAAAAATGGTCATGATGCCAGACACCACAAACTCAGATGATTCGAAAGTCGAATCAAAATCTCAATCGACAATATGCTTAAAAGCCAAATATTAACTAAATATACCAACTAAATTCTTGCTGACAAATAAATGTCGAATTGGGCACTAAATCCAAAATTGAACTATCCATGGACATCAGATTTATAAGACTAAGTATATCCAAGGACGAACAACCAGGCAAATGTATGAGCCAATTCAACCAATATCTCACCCGGAGATATACTAAACTAAGATCAAAGAAATCATAAACTAAATAGGTTAAGAATTGAACACTTAATCCAAAATTGAACTAACAATGGACACCAGATTCATAGTAATATATCCAGAGAAGAACAATCAGGAAGATTTATGGAGCAATTCTCACCAAACCAAATAACACAAATAGTAATCTAAATCGTAAACATACCAAAGTATATCAAAGGCGTAATAACCAACATAAATGTGAAATAGGACGCTTAATCCAAAGTCAGACTATCAATGGACACCAGATTCATAAAAGCATATCCAAAGAAGAACGACCAGGAAGATTTATGGACCCATTCACACCAATACTAAATCTCAAAACTAAATGAGGTCTACGTACACCCACATATGGTGATACGAACCTACATAACCAAATAAACCAAATAAGTGAGGAATCAGACACTGAATCCAAAATCGGACTATCGATGGACACCAGATTTATAAATAGAGCATATCCAAAGAAGGACGATCAGGAAAGGACCAATTCTCACTAATGCTAATAACTAAATTAGCTCTTACCCTCATCCGGTAATATGAGCCAATACCAACTAAGTAATTACAATAAAGCAAAATTTCCTAAAGTGTGAAGCAGCATCGTCACACTTATTCAGACTAAGTAATGTAATATGTAACTGAACTAAACCAAAGATAAAGATAAATACCTAAAGTCTAAAGTCTAAAATGGACTAAGGGAATTCAGAGGCTAAATAAATTTTGAGTGTGCTGGTATTCGCTAACTATAGCATGGGGCTACAACAGATGTATCAGAATAACCAGACACCGATAAAATCCCAATAGAAATCCTAAGAAAATATAAGTGGTGGACTTTTCCTATAATACCATTACTAACGAAAGAAAAAAAATATATGTCGAGAACAAACAACCAATTTTGAACAAAACTGTAGATTTATAACAAGTTCTCGCAGCATGGAATTATCCGGGAATAGTCCTAAATCTAAACAGCAATTTATGCCTAAGGAAAGAAGTGGGATTACACTAAGAGGACAACTAATTTGTCTAAACTCTTAAATAATGAAAATGACTAACTTGACATGTGTAGGGATAGTTAAAGAAAAAAACATAACCTGAAGTAAGATAACTAATATGAACTAATTAAACTTCCCTATCAAGTTGTGAAAAGGTAACTGGAATATTTGGACAATCACACAAGAATGGTTAGGACATGTCGCGAGCATTTCCTGACCAGAAATATTATGAGGCATAAACATCTGCCTACTCTGCAATAAACACATATAGTACGAACCTAATTGAGCAGCAGTGATCAGTTGCTGAGCAACAATCTCGAACCCACGTATTCACTAAAGCTGAGTATTGACAGATTCATTGACAGAAAATTCAGAAGAATAAATAAGAAGAAATAAGAAGGACGCCGCGCCGGTCATCCTTACCTACTTCAAAATTCCAAACTAATTCCAGAACCATCCTGTATATGGAATCAGGACATAAATTATTGTAGAGTATTTAAGATTTTCGTGACAAGTGAGAATAAAGCAGACCAAAGATAAAAAAAAATCACAACATCTTTCCAAATTGGCAAATATTGAACAAATATATCAAAACAAATACTAAGGAATCAAATATCAAAGATATAACACACAATATATGATCCAGTAGTGTAACAACATAGTTCCATAGTTCCTTATCAGTAATAGGATTAACTATAAGTATAAATCTAAATATGTAAATATATACTAAACAACCCTCGTATCATATGAGGTTAAAAGGAGTAATTCTCCTGGGAAGATTAGTACCTAAGAATATTAATTCATTATGAAGTGCATCATTTATAATACAAAAAAAAATGGATAAGTCATACATACTAATTATCTAATAAGTTATAGAAGTCATTAACCAATGCCAAAAGATACAAAAAATAGCGGTGTACCTACGTTATCTGGTGATTAAGAAAATCTTAAGCTAAAGACAAACAGAGAAAGAGATTAGCTTAAACGAAAGTGTTAAGTTAGTCTTCTTCTGAGGATGAAGAACTAACCTCGTCGATGGTGTTATCAGGCAGTAAATCCTTTACATGAAATTGACCAATTCGTTTGTTGGACGAATTGTCCCTTAATTCATATACCAAAGGAGATATTACCCTTACAACCGTACACGGAATGTATTTCTGGCAAAATTTTGCCGAAATAGCATCACCTTTACTTGATTTTACAAAGTTTCTCTTTAAAACTCTAGCCCCAACAAAGAATCGCAAATCTAAAGTATTTGATTGGTTATAAATATTATATGGTACAACCATAGACATATCATCATCATCAACAAACCTAAAAGTTAATACTGATAATGGAACTATTTCACTACTGTAATCATTAGAATTGTGTTAAAACGCTACTGGGTAAAGAAGAATTGGTAGTTGACCATCTGTGATCACTTAAAACAGGCGGATTCAACGTTTCATGATTAGTAGTTAATTTCGGGACTGATTTGTGAAAAAAAATGTGGCCAAGTTATTAGCAACACACCACCAAGATCAAAATAGCCAGCAAAATCAAATAAATACCTTAGTTATCTTACTAAAATACTCAAAATAGTTTCTAGTTATATGTAAATTATAACTATTCTACACCAAATATTAATATATATATGCAACAATTAATAGTAGCTATAAGTATAATACTGTTGGCTGTAGGAATAAAAGTTTATATAATATACGATATAAGTATGTGTAGGTAAGTAAGTAAATATAAGTTCTCAATAAAAATACAAAATTCAACCTAGAATGTAAGTTGTACTACTATAACCTATCACTGAGGCCTCAAAATATTAATAACTAATAAATCTAATAAATAAAACTAATAAATCAATACAGCAGTATAAGTATACCTGTTTAGTATTAATAAAAAATTTAAAGATAGAATAAATCAGCAATAATATAAGTAAAAAAAAAACAAAAATACAAAACTCAAGTAAGAAAAAAAAAGAAATCAGCTAAAAGCTACTGTCTTAAAACCAAAAACTTGGAAAAGGCACCGCGTTGGGACGCCGATGTAACAAAATACAGGGGTGTGTAGGAGGAGAGAGGTATAAGAAGAGTGGTCTATATATATGGGATAAAATTGATAGAAGTAAAATAGATAACAATTAAGTAAAGAAGTAAAAAAAATTATTGAACGGAATGTGGCTAGGCTAGCAATGTAGGCAAGAGAATGACCACTAGCAACTCAAGGATGGATACGGCCAATTTGCATGCCTTTTAAAGACAGTAAATCAGGAGAATATGTATGATGGATAGAAAAGAAGATAAGAAAAATGAATAGATATAATGAAAATTAACAAAGAAAACAAATTGAGGGCGCCAGAAGAGGGATAATACTCTAAAAAGAGTAACGGTCACTCTTCCAGGTATCGTATACTGCTAATATTAATTAAAGTTGATGTAATAAACAAAAATGCTGTAAATGTAAAAAGGTAAGGAAATATTAATAAAAAAATTATATGCAAAACAAATTCAAGTTTATTAAATATAACTTCTTAGATTCTGACAATCTCTAAGTTACCAAAAAGTATATGAAAATTTCACAATATAATATTTAAAAAAATGTTGAAAACAACTATAATAAAAAGTTGAAAACTACACAGAATAACTCTGATATAGAGTGTACAACCTACATCTAGGTTAAAACAACCTTAAACAAAATAATGCTAACGTTGGAAGAACGTATAGCCAAGTAAATATATCAAACTTACCTACAATATGACCAAAAATATTGTTAAACACCTCTAAATTCAAATATAATAAATAAGTAATATATATAAATGGGAACAAGCCAAATTAAACAATTAAAACGGTATATTATCCTGAAGGGATAATAACCGGAGTTAATAACGCAAGATGAAATATAAAAACTTAGTTAAGTAGACAAATAATGAAATAATTAAAGTTAATAATGAAATAATTAAAGTTAATAAAGAAATAAATGGTTAATACAAAAAACAATGGAAGATAATGTCTGGGTAGAATTTGAGCTCAAACTTACCGATACCTTACACCAAGGGGAGTTATATTAATTAATATATATATATATATATGTTATAAAAAAAAACCTATAACTGGTGAAACAAGATATATATATATATATATATATATAGTTCTGAAGTAAAAACCAACTGTCCTCCTAGGTGAAACAGTTGTCTGGAAGGATACTCCCGAATAGCTTCGGTGTCCCAGCGAAGTCCTCCTTGAGGTCCGACATTAGCACGGAGCTGGTGCTAATTGGCTTAGTTCGATGATGACTGTCCTGCCCTACCTCTAGGTGCAGGCTGGAGGAAAAATGAGGGTGGAGTAGACAATACTCCCTGGCTTGTCCCAAATGACCCTGATTCTTATTAGAGTTGAAGTGGTACTCTCCCTCGGATGTTCTGAGGGAAATTTATAATTCCATGGTAGGTGGCTGAAAACAATTCCCCGTTACTTCTAATCTCAACATTGATAAAAAAAGGAATCAAAGAAGAAGTGAGGAAAGTTTCTTTCAGCATAAGAAACCGGAGCAAAAAGATAATTATGGTAGATAAAAAAAACCCATCCAATCGGATGTAGCGTGACCTTGCTTCACATAGAGTAAAAATATAATGGCCTTGGACAAAATACTATATTAAAATATGAAATAATGAATCTGAATAATAGGATATAGATAAAATACTCTAATGTTTATAATATAAAAAATTATTATTTACCAGATAGCTAATCAATTCCGTGCTAGAAATCTCACTTCACCTCCCGAGTTTGCGAAAACACCGTCAATTAAATTGTTATGGTATACTTAGAATATTTAACTTCTTGAAGTGAAGGAAATTCTATGCATTAATTGGATTTTCTTTCGCTAACTACCACCGTTGTGTACCACTTCAAACTCTAGATCAAAAGTGAATTTTAATTCACAGTTAATTAACCAAGAAGAGCCAATTTCCACTTCCCCTAGTCTCCTGTCATTTCTCTTGTCCGCAATGGTACCAAATTAGATCAGAGTGACAACTTAAATTATTAACAATACACACTTAATGGGCAAATGAACACTTAAAGTTAGGCAACCCATACTACGTCTCTGAAATTATTTTTAATATAAATTGTTTATTATTTTAATTTAAATTGTAATAAAAGTAACGACTGTTACAACCACCAGGAATTTCTGGACTATCCCTATTGGACAGGGTGTTTTATAAGCATAGCTTATTTTATTTTGGATAGATACCGTGTATCTTTACAATTCTGTATTATTTCTTGGAGTTGAAGCCTTTTCATTCAGCTGAGCATATTGTAAGGGCCTTTGTAGAGTTCTTCATCCGTCCTCCTAAGGTCGCGTGATTTGATAAGGCTTTTTTTCAGATATTTTATTATAGACTAGCCAGCAGTGATCAGACATGGAGATGTCCTCCGATACCTGCCTCTTCTGAATTTTATTCGATAATTTAACTATTGCTAGCGTGACCCTGCTGTTAGCTCTCTTCCTCTCTCACCTTGTAGCGCCGATCATGTTTTGTCTTTATGGCCTGGTCACCACTTAATGAGCAAATGATTATGGTACGATATATGATATATTTACAAATAAACACGCCATAACTACAAAGATCTAGATTCAGTTTATTCATGTTTCATCTTTGGATAACTTCTTGTGGGACGTCATAATACCAGTACATTAACTATTATTGTGTGTGAGTAGATACTGTGTGGTATATAAAAATTTTCTTTATGAGCATTCATAGTTGTTCATTGACTATATTTTCACTATTTTTTTTAAATTATATCGAACCTCAGAGTGACTAAGTTTTTTAGTTTATCTAATGCTTCATGAATTTCTTCTTTATGTTTCTGGTACTTTTTTCCCATTTTCTTGTGATCTGTAGGTTAGACCCTCTTCTTATTGTGCTGCCTCTTTTCGAAGGTTGGTGATCCAAATTGAAAGTGTGTCGCTTTGGAAACTATTTCCATATATTTAGAAACTATATTTCCGAAGTCGAAATCGAAGGGTCAAATAAACTTATTTTAAAGCAAAATTATGGCTTGTTTCCAGTAAAACCAGTATATTTTATTTTAGTTATTAAGCAGAAACCATTTTCATGTTTAAAACTGTAATTGATGGTGTTTTACTTTATTTCAGGGTACTAAAATGGTCTACACGTTCGTAGCAGCCTTAGCTAATTTGAAGAAAAAATAACGAAATTAAACATTAATAAGTTGTAATTATAGTTATTAAATATAAAGTAGTTATAATAAATAAAATTATTTCGTCTTAAGAAGCACAAAACACACGTTATTTACAAAAGTAATTTTCAATACCTCACATTTCTCATATTCGTTAAGTTAAATTAGTGTTATTTTTATCTTTTTTAATAAAACAAATTTATCAATTATACAGTCGTCAAATATTTGATCCTCATAAACGAGAAAAACAAGCCGAATTTTGATAAGAATGCCAATTTTGAGACCCCAAAAAAGATGCAAAAAGTTTGCCACTCCTACTTGGGATTTCTCTCTAAAACTCACAGTCGCAGGGAGAGGGAAACGGAAAACGGAAAACATCGATTGTCCAAGAAACTGTACGGCCCTAGAAAGAATTGTTTATACAAAAAATGTAGCTGAAATAATTTTGAACACAAATTAAATTTTGTTTATTAGCACTTTTTCTGTAGAATGAACTGTTCTCTCAGAAATAACGCTTGAAGCGACCGGCGATTTTAAATGACAACGTGCGCGAAATCAATTTTGTTAATAAAAAGAGATTTCAAATACTATAAAATTAAAATAAATAGATTCGTCTCGAAATTACAACCATTGCATATTATTGTGCCAACTCTGAATTTTGATTAATAACGGCGTACATTGTAATTAAAGATTGTGGAAATCACATTTTTAAAGTCCATAAAATTGTCATTTATAAGTACCATTAGTCTAGTCGCTATTGAAAATAGGTTACCACAGCGTGAGCTTAGCCGATTAGAGGAGCTATATACTTTGGTAATGGTATTTTGCCATTACCTGCAAAGATGTTTATGAACTGACGATTAACAAAATTTTTTCTCTCACTCTAACTAAGGTACATATCCATTTGATTTTAGATTTATTTATATCAATTTACGCCGTTATTAATTAAAATTTATGATTATAATTTCAAGACAAATCTATTCATATAAATTTTATTGCATTTGTGCGTCATTACATTTTCTATAAGATGTGTACGATCTCCCTTGTCGACGGTGAAAATTCGATATGTTTTTTATTCGATATTCGATCGCTAAAAATCATAATGCGATTTTTTAGATTGCGAGGAGATAAATAAAATCTGTCACTTTCATTAACCGGTCGCTGTGGAATTTCCATTGTTAGAGCCCCTAATCTTTAAAACCTATATTATAAAATTTTTATTTTAAACAGGAAATTTTTTTCCAGAGCCATGGGAAATTTTTCCACAAGGACTATATTCAACGAAGTAATGTAATTTCGAAAAATGTACTTATGCAATTAAATAAAAGAAGTTTTAAAAGTTTTAGATCGCTTATAACGTGAAAGTTTAAACGCGGCATTTTTTGGACATACATATTTCAAGTGCGTCATATTTGTTGTCAAAATCCAAAATAAAAATAATTTAATGTTAAAGATTTTAAAGACTAGGCCCTAACAATAGAAATTCCACAGCGACGGGAAAATGGAAGTGATACATTTTATCGAGTCTATTTAACATCTAATCTATTTAACAGCTTTCTAGAAACTAATTTTATTTGGGACAAAACAAAATTGTATACGAAAGCTGCACTATTTTCCATTAAAATGTATTACAACATTGTATTACATTAAAATTATAGAATATACACCTTACAATAATTCTAACCTTTTTTTTATAAATTTCAATTACAGACAAAAAATATCCCATCACGTTTGAAAGCTGATTAACAGAAAGCAGGGAGCGACTGCAATGAAGTATAGCACAGATGCCATAGGACGTATGCCTATGATGAAATTAGCTCTTCTCTCAACATAGAACAGAATATTTAGTCTACCGGACAGAAATCTTCATTCTACTGGAAAGAAAGAGAGAGGGAGTCAACTATTTTTTGAAGAAAAAATAATAAAAAAAGAAACTGAAGGTTAAGTTCTTAGTTCTTCTCACAGTAAACATCCCAAACTCTAATCCTAAATCCAAAATCTAAAATAATCCTAGTACATGGAAAAATACAAATTTAAATGGAAACAATAATGATTTCAAGCTAAATTCGAATAGAAAATTCTCAAACCCTACTCCAATGACTAAAACAACTAATAATACATACAGACCAACGCAAAACTTCCAAAATAGGACTTATTTCCGTAACCCCAATAATTTCGCAAACCAAAATAAAAATATTATCGCGGAAGAACTTTATAATATAAATAATATAAATTGTCCTGAAAGTTCATCCCTGCGTAGCGCAAGCGGTAGGATGCTTGCCTCGCAAGCCGGTGGTCCGGGGTTCGAATCCCACCGCCGGCAAGAACATCTAGACATTTTAAAAATGTCTATAGGCCCCAGGTCGACTCAGCCTGAATAAAAATGAGTACCTTGGGTAAAACCAAGGGTAATAATAGACGGTTGAAGCGTAGCACTGGCCATGTTACCTTCCTTGTATACCGTAGGCCCTAGATATAGCAGACTACCCTGCTATACCCCCAAAGCCGCGACAGCGGTATAAAACGGGAGACTATTATATAAGTTCATCCCAAGACAATTTTTTCGAGGAGCTAGCCTTGAAAGTAAACCACAGCATTTAGAATTATTAAACTTAATTAACAAAAAATGCGAATTGCCATACATAATTTTCCCTGAACAAAATTTTAAAAGTTCTAATTCATTTATACTTCAGAAGCCAACGAGTGAATATCAGGCTTCTACTAATAGTATTTTTAATAAAAACTTGTTAGTTAATTGTGATTGTTTATCAAGTAGATATTCGTAATTCGATATCATTTAAATACTTTCGACAAATAAAATTAGGCCAGTCGTTTCTGGCCATACTCAATATCATGATGATGCGATGATCAAATAATCGCATCCTTATAACAAACCGCTCAACCTAGCTTAGCTGTAGTAGCCAAAATCACACAAAAAAAATCTATAACAGCAACAGCATGTCCCAGTAGAACTCAAGCCATTGTTGTAAACGGTATCCCAGACGTAGTGCTATTTGATTACATAAAGGCAATCGGCGAAGTTGTTACCCTAAAGAAATAACCTTTGCTTCACGTATTTCTAACCAGCGTATATGCATTTATCTTTCTTCCGTAACCATAGTAGATAATCTTCTAAAAAATAATTCGACTATTTCTGTTAGAAATCAAATAATATCTATTCGGAGACACCTGCGACTATTATCTTCTATTATTCTATTATCACACCTGTAAAGAGGCCACTACTTTCTAACGTGTGTCCTTCGATCCCGAATGTACTTATAGAGCAAGCACTTAAAAATGAACTTGAATTACAACTTGCTTCCCCTATCTTGCTTTTACATTGTAGTTCACCGGAAGATGAATATGCTCACATCTTCAGTTTTTGACGCTCAATCTTTGTGATATTAGATAAAGAATACTTTGAGTTAAATACTTTAATTGTAATTTTATATGAAAATACAAATTTTAGCATCTTTATTACTTCGGACAAACTTGAATGCTTTTTATGTAAGCAATCTGAACACACTGCAGTCTCCTGCCATAACCCTCAAGAAATATCTAGCAATCCCCCTCCAAATCCAACTTCTAGCCAAATCCAAATTGATCTTCCTCTTTCCTCCTCAAAAGAAGAAATCTATTCAAATAACCCACCTACTGGCATAACAATCCCAAATAAACAGTCTCTAACACCAGTATCTGTCTCTTCTAACTCTGGCATAAAAAGAACTCATTCCACTAACACCTTGAATCACCTTCTTTACTGGTTATCTCTAGCCCCCTAAACTTAAACTCTAATAACACAGCAAACACAAAAACCTTCACAATTTCTAAATCAGCTCCTAAAAGAAAACACAAACTGATGACAAAAAAATTGGTAAAATTAATCCATCAGCCCATTCAAGTACTAAAAAATGAATTTGTGCTAAACCAGAAAATTTTTTATTATCAGCGTTACAAATAATTGCCTTCCTAGAAAATTCCTTTGGGAGTAGTGATCCTCTCAAAGAAGCTTATAATTTCACAACAAACATTCATTCTCTCCTCGAAAATCTTACAGAAATATACCAAATTGTATCTGATAGATCACTTAAAAATCGCATACAAGAATAACGAAAAAGCTAAAACGCACATTAAATTCTATAGACGCTGACGAACTTACCAGCCTTACGTCCAATAATTCATGTGACTCTAACTGCAATGATATCGATATTTTCTAAAAATTACGTAATTAGTACAAGGTATATTCTTTCTACTCACGAAATAAGTTTTTAAATTCACTATTTTAGAATGGAACTGCGACGAATACTATCCGCGCCTTGAACAAACTCAATATCTTATATTAATTTACCATCCACATTTTCTTTGTCTCCAAGAGACTAATTTTAATACAACCAATATTCCTCAACCTAAATCCTGTGAAGGATACCTCTTCATTACGACGAACTGCTTCAGGGCTAGTGGAGGTGCATCAATATTTGCGTTCAGCGAAATTTTCTCAACAATGCTACCATTAATATCTAACGACTACTGCCATAACTAGACATTGCCCTAATAAACTTACCACCTGCTTCATATATATTCCCCTAAACCATTCTCTAAAAGAAGAAGAGCTACTAGACCTTATATTCCAACTTCCACAGCCGTTTATACTCACTCAATTAACATTTGGACGGGGAAACGTAGTTGAAAATACTATTACCTGCACAAACTCATGACTTCTTAATACTGGATCTAATACTCATTTTAATATTTCCTCTGGATCTTTCTCTGCTACAGATCTTAGTATAAGTGACTCTAAATCTGCACCTTTCTCAACCTGGCAAACAGCCGACGATCTCTTTGATAGCAATCATTATCCTATAATAATTTCCAACAATTGTAGTGGGACTGTCTCTGCCAAAAGCTATTGGCGTCTAAATAAAGCTAACTGACAAGAGTATTCAAAAGCTGTTGACACTCTCTTGCTCGCTCATGATTATCAAATTATCAATGATGTAGACTATTTGTTAACGTCACTAACAGACACTATTCTTTCAGCTGCTAAGACTCACATTGGCAAAAGATTATTCTCTCCAAATCATAAAGCAGTTCCTTGGTGGAACTCTTCTTGTGAAGATTCAATTCGTCTATCCAAAAAAACTTTAAATAAGTACTAAAAAATAGAAGGCTTAAAAATCTAATAAATTACAAAAAATTTAAGGCAAAAGCCAAACACGTAGTTAAAAAAAGAAAAAATCATCCTGGCAAAAAAATACGACAAATTTAAGGTCACAAAACTAATAATAAAATTACTTGTTTAATTTCAAATGGTATATAGATCACTTCACATGAACTTATTCCTAACGCTTCTGCCAAACATTTCGAAAAGAAGTTCAGAAATAAAACTAATAGTATTACTTTATCTCATCATGACTTATATTCACACAGAAATCATCTGCTATCATCTGAATATAGTAGATCCCTTAATTCACCTTTCACTATCCATAAGCTGCCTTAGCTACTAGTAGAAACACTGCAGCTGCGCCTGAAAATATTCCCTATGCATTCCTTAAGTATTTGTCTAATTATGGTCTTAATAAACTCCCCTAATTATACAATATAATCTGAAGTTCCCACAAATTTCCTTCTCAGTGGAGCAAATTGATTGTTATACCGATACTTAAGCTAAATCAGCCAACTATCTTTCCACAATCTTACAGGCCCATCTCTCTCACATGCACTATATGTAAGCTAATAAAAAAAATGATCAAC
Source organism: Diabrotica undecimpunctata (assembly GCF_040954645.1). Classification (NCBI taxonomy): domain Eukaryota; kingdom Metazoa; phylum Arthropoda; class Insecta; order Coleoptera; family Chrysomelidae; genus Diabrotica; species Diabrotica undecimpunctata. The sequence goes on from NC_092803.1 coordinate 143,454,981, forward strand.
AATCGTCTTTTATGGTTTTTGAAAAACACAAGAGTAATTCCAAAGGAACAATCTGGCTACCAACGACAGCGCTTCACAAAAGATAATCTGGTAATACTCCAAACCCATATCTCCAACGCAATAAATTGCAAGTAAGATTTGACAGCAACTATCTTTGATATAGAAGGCGCATTTGTTACCATCTCTAGAAATGCAATCCTTGACAAACTTTTTAAATGTAACCTTACTGGCAACATATACGCATTTATCAAAAACATCTAAAGTAAACTTCAAGAACATCTAGATCATTTAGAGTTTCTGTCAATATATTCCTTTCTCCTCCACACTTTCAATATGATGAACTTCCTCAAGGTTCAGTTTTAAGCACATCCTTATTCATTTTTTCGATTAGCAAGTTAAGTGAAAATAGCTCCACCAATCAAATGTGTATTATATGTTGATGGCCTAATAATGTACTGTCATGGCAAATCCAATCCAACGCAACTACAAGTAAAGTTCTACAATTAGGAGTAAATGACCTACAAAACAAAGCAGCTTCTCTAGGATTTACCCTCCTTCACTCTAAATCCAAAGTTATTAAATTTAACAGAAGAATGAGTTCCTTTTTATCCTGAAATCACTATTAACAACTTTAAATTACCGGTTGTTGATAATTGCAAAATATTAGGGCCGATATTTGATTCAAGATTAACCTAGAAACAACACATACAGGAACTTAAAGGAGTTTGCCTAAAAAGATTAAATATAATCAAAACACTCCCACATTATCATTGGGGTGTGGAAGAAACTACGTTACTGAAAGTTTACAGATCACTAAACCGCTCCAAGCTCGACTATGGATGTTTCGTCTATAAGTCTGGTATTAAATCAGTCTTAAATTCACTAAATACAGTACACAACACGGCTATTCGTCTATGTCTTGGAGCATTCCGTTCTAGTCCGACAGAAAGTCTTTACTGTGAAGCTAATGAACCTCCTCTATGGTGAAGGCGAGAAAACCTTCTTCTCTCCTATGCTGCTGCAATTTCTTCCAATCTGTCCAATCCAGTATATCATTTAATTACATCATCACACCAACCCCATAACAACCCTCCGTGTAACTTAATTATACATTCTACTCTTACTTTTCTGCAACCGTTACTAAAAGATATAAATTTGTCTGAAACCAGAACTCTACCATTCTCCAATAATCCCTATTGGACCAACATACTTCCACATCATGATATTTTCCTCACCAAATTTAATAAGGAAGATACCAGTGTTAGTACATTAAGAAATCTCTTTTTAGAATATAAAAATAAATATAACATCGTTCTTTACACTGACGCCTCAAAGACTGAAAGTGGTGTTGTATATTCTGTAACCACTGTACAACAGCCTATCGAACTCTCTTTTTAAAATTTCTCTTTGGTGTTGAAGTATCCACACTAGAAAACTACTAGCTATCTCACATTCTTTCAAATATGCCCAAGAATATCCAAATACACACATAGCCATATGCTCTGATTCACTTTCCTCTATACACTCCATTAATGCTATATCCACAAACCATCCTATCGTCCAAGATATTCATGAAACATATCAGCTTCTTATAAACCAAAATACAACTATCACTCTGATATGGGTACCATCCCATATTGGTATTAGTGGTAACGAAAAAGCTAATTGCCTTGCCAAAAAGCCGCATCATCCACGGACACCATTATCAATATACAAATTTGCAACGATCTCAAAGCTAGACCAAAGAAGCTTAATCTATGCACTAGGCAGGGAATAATAGACATTCACTGGAATAATGTTACTTTAGCTCTGCATGAAATTAAACCTTCAGTGAACCTTCTTACCTATCCCAGTTTATCTCGAAAAAATATGGCAATCATACGGAGATTGCGTATAGTACATACCCGTCTAACTCATGGCTACTCATCAGCACTGCAATACGACTCTTCAAATCAGGCATATACTTATCGAATGCCCTTTTTATGCCAAAATACGCCTACAGCTCGATATCAATACTAACTTCAAAGAAGTCCTAAACAGCACAGACCAAATCAACAAGGTTATCAAATTCCTCGAGAAAAGTCAACTGCTTAACAAAGTATAAATGTTATATTACAAGTTTTTAATATTTTCTCTTTAAGTTAAATATTATCCACATTATTTTGTAATTAATATGAAATTACATGTAAATCGTAACTCGTGCTAATGACCGTAGTTGTCACAAGCACGTTAATTTCAATAAAAAAAAGTTCTGATAAATACCGGGAGCACTAAATTTTTTATTACACCAAAAATAGGTGACAAATATTTTAAAAATTTAATATTTTAAAAAACATTCAAAGTTTCTACCGCTCTTGGAACTACTAAGGAAAATTTCATTACCTTAATTCCTTCTTCGTCAAAATTTAGGCATAAAAAGCCGATACAATTAAATAGTAAATATTGATTTAGTAAATAATTTACTAAAAACACCTTCTTGCTCAATTAAAATTAATTATTATATTCTGGCTGCTGGCAGCACAAATTGTATAATACTGTCTCCACGTTCCGAACGAGTAATTAAGTTAAACATAAAAAATATAGATTATTGTGACGTAATTGTACCTTATACAAAATTAGGAAAATTAGAAATTCCCCAATGTATTACAAGAGTTGTTTATAATGAAGCTTTATGCACTATTACGAACTCATCAGAGTCCCAGTATAAAATTAATTTAAGTTAAAGAAGTTAAAAAGTTCGATGAATACGCACAAATAAATCATCTCAATCTTATATATCGAAAAATTCAAATTTGATATTTCTAAAATCCGTACGGAACATATGAATACCATAAGCTTATTAAAGCTTAGTTCATAGTTTATTTGTCGATATATATATATATATATATATATATATATATATATATATATATATATACATATATATATATATATATATATATATATATATATATATATATATATATATATATATATATATATATATATATATATAACTGTTTTGGATGGGTTGGAGTCAATAATAGGGCTATTGGTTAACTATTTTTTTATTCTCGAGCTTTCAATTGTGTTTACAATTATTATCAAGAGCTAAAAAAGACAAAATACTTACAAGGTTGAACTAAAAAGAAAAAACAATTTTTGTTAACTTACCAAATAAAAATTAGTTTGGTAAGTAAAAATCACTGCTTACATCTTCAAAATATTTAATACAAAAATGTTTTTATCTAATAAATGTTTCTCTGAAAAATTTTTATAATTTTGAAAACATTTTTTTAATATAAGAATAATTGAATTTATAAATAAGTTCAAATAGCAACCAATTACAAATAGCCTCAATGTCATAAATGCCAACATAAAATTTTTATTTTTGACAATTATATTGCCAAAAGTAAAACTTCGTTTAAACATTCTTTTTTGTTTAGTAACAAAAAAAAGAAGATTTATTCACCGTTGACAGATGTCTGAAAGAATGTGACAGATATATGGAGAATTAAATATGACATTTTACAAGTTTTATATATAAATCATAAAGAAAGAATATAATTATAAATTTTGCTTAAATTTTGAATTTCAGATCTTTTGTTTAAACTCTTATCATTTTTGCTAATACAAACCATTTCCAAAAAAGTCCTTTTAAATTTATTACTTTCACTACATAAAATTTTAATGTTATCAAAATCCATAATATGGTCTTTATCGATTACATGTTCTGACAAAGCACAAGATGGTTTTTTAATTCTGCAATCACTTTTGTGAGAAATAATAAAATAAAATAAAATAACACAAAAGCGATTGCAGAATTAAAAAACCATCTTGTGCTTTGGCAAAACATGTAATCGATAAAGACCATATTATGGATTTTGATAACATTAAAATTTTATGTAGTGAAAGTAATAAATTTAAAAGGACTTTTTTCGAAATGGTTTGTATTAGCAAAAATGATAAGAGTTTAAACAAAAGATCTGAAATTCAAAATTTAAGCAAAATTTATAATTATATTCTTTCTTTATGATTTATATATAAAACTTGTAAAATGTCCTATTTAATTCTCCATATATCTGTCACATTCTTTCAGACATCTGTCAACGGTGAATAAATCTTCTTCTTTTTGTTACTAAACAAAAAAGAATGTTTAAACGAAGTTTTACTTTTGGCAATATAATTGTCAAAAATAAAAATTTTATGTTGGCATTTATGACATTGAGGCTATTTGTAATTGGTTGCTATTTGAACTTATTTATAAATTCAATTATTCTTATATTAAAAAAATGTTTTCAAAATTATAAAAATTTTTCAGAGAAACATTTATTAGATAAAAACATTTTTGTATTAAATATTTTGAAGATGTAAGCAGTGATTTTTACTTACCAAACTAATTTTTATTTGGTAAGTTAACAAAAATTGTTTTTTCTTTTTAGTTCAACCTTGTAAGTATTTTGTCTTTTTTAGCTCTTGATAATAATTGTAAACACAATTGAAAGCTCGAGAATAAAAAAATAGTTAACCAATAGCCCTATTATTGACTCCAACCCATCCAAAACAGTTATATATTTGTTCCAAACGAGTCACAAGTACTTCTTTTTTCTTATTCTTATATATATATATATATATATATATATATATATATATATATATATATATATATATATATATATATATATATATATATATTGTTGTGATCTGCTTTATGATGTTTTATTATTAATTAACACTAATTTAATTAATCCAATTATTTAATTAATTATTTCACTAATTTATGCAGAGTCATACAAATCAATTACTATTAAAAATTCTCAGGGTGCCTTTTTAATTTTACTTTAATCAGTTTATTTTATATATCTCTTCTAGTGGGTTCAGTATCTCCTAGTTGCTCATAATCGGGATAGAACAGGAAACGGAACTAACATTAAAACAACATAAATATGCACACAAATTATTATTTATTTTCAATAAGCAATACGATGAATATTAATAAATAACTTTTGTGGGCAATTATCTTTCCCAACAAACTCCTATACTCTAAATTTAATTTTAATTACAAACTATCTATTGATGTGTTTTATAATAATATCTACTAAAAAAATGACCATATTAAAATATAATTTGTATTGCCTCATCTTTAAGATGGTTCCTTATCGTTTCCTTTGCTGTTTCGAAATTACCGATATGTCGTACTTTCTTTTTTAAAATGTTGATGAAAATTACTGGGTGTAATTTTTTTACGTCCCCGCCAAACTGTATTTTTATGTCACCCGGACTTTGGATGAGTACTTCTCTCCTGTCTCCCGTCTCTCGTTGTTTTCTGATATCCTCAATTTGTTTTTCTATTTCTTTCTTATCTTCTTTCATTACATTTTCAAATTTGCTTTTTAATTCCTCCAAATTATCTTTAATTCTTATTTCTTGTTCTTTCATATCATTTTTCATCATTGTCACACATCCTTTTATTTCCTTTTCATACTTTTCTATGCATTCCTCTATTTTCCTCTTGTTCTCTTCTATGGCTTGTTTTGTTTCTTTTTGGTTTTTATCCATTTTTCTGTTATTTTCTTGCTGATTTCTTTCCATTATTTGTTGATTTTCTGCTGATTTTCATCCATTTTCTGCATCATAATTTGTACAAATTTTTCCATACCTGATAGGTCCTGTTTTTCCGTTTCCATGATTGTTGTTTCTAAAATGTCTTCTTGTTCTAAATGTTCTTTTTTTTTGTTTTCTCTGCTTTTGCTTCTTGTGTTCGACATGTATTTGAGTTTTATCCCCGCCTGATACAAAATTCGAAAATACCCGGTCTGCTGTATATACACAAATTTTTCTTTCCCCAAATATTATCAATTTATCACATAAATTTTAAATTCATCAAAAAATTAAATCAATCAAAAATAGAATAAATGTAAAATTGTACCTATATAAAATAACTCAAATAATATTTCATAAATTTTCAAATAAATATATCAAATTCTTTCCGACGGCCAAATAAATTCTCTCAATCACCTGTTTTCCGTTTCTGGTCCTTCAAATTCACAACTAGAGATACTTTTAAGCCCCACGTTGGCTCGCCATGTTGTTGTGACCTGCTTTATAATGTTTTATTATTAATTAACACTAATTTAATTAATCCAATTATTTAATTAATTAATTCACTAATTTATGCAGAGTCATACAAATCAATTACTATTAAAAATTCTCAGGGTGCCTTTTTAATTTTACTTTAATCAGTTTACTTTATATATCTCTTCTAGTGGGTTCAGTTTCTCCTAGTTGCTCATAATCGGGATGGAACAGGAAACGGAACTAACATTAAAACAACATAAATATGCACACAAATTATTATTTATTTTCAATAAGCAATACGATGAATATTAATAAATAACTTTTGTGGGCAATTATCTTTCCCAACAAACTCCTATACTCTAAATTTAATTTTAATTACAAACTATCTATTGATCTGTTTTATAATAATATCTACTAAAAAAATGACCATATAAAAATATAATTTATTCACAAAAAAAATAACTCTTTGAAACTTGGAATCTTAGTTCGTATGCTTATATTTGATTTTATCTTTAGAATATCTTAAAATTTTCTTTCATTCAAATTATTTGACTGACCTTTATTTTTTACACCGATGATGTCTCCTCTCGATCAAACCACAGTTCCTTCCTTAATTGATTATGTCCGGCTACCATCAAATCTTTCCCGTTCTCAGCATCGATCCAAACCGCATACCAGCAAACTACTCCTCCGAAAACACAAGCCCAAGCCTCTTTTGACCGGTACTCTTTATTCACAAATTCTCCTTTCTTTCTCAATTATATCTCGTGGACTATGCAGACTCAAAAGAGGTATTAATCTTCTCGATTTTGATCTGCTCTCAGCTTCCACCTTTTTCACTAACAAACGAAAACACTGGTACTCAGATTGACTACACGAAAACACGTCTTCTCTTCTGGTCTGGCGGAAACATAATAATTCTTTCAATCTCTCCCAGACAACTTTCTCAACTGTCTCATTCCCACCATTCCTTTTTAACCAATTATAAGCATTCATCTTTCCCACTTATTTTCGATTTAGAAAATTTCCAACATAATATTTAAAACAAATAAACTACTTTCACTCAAATTACTTTTCAGAAACCATTAACAATTTTGCCTTTTTCAACAGAAATAAGTTTCCAAATTCTTGTTATCTCATATATAAATCTAATTCTTATTTACTTTCGAAAAATGCCTACCGCAAAATACAATTACAAGTTTATTCCTAAATCTATAATTATACGGGTTCCATTGTCCTTTCACTATTCACTCAGTCTTTCACGGAAAAACTCGTCAGGGTCCCGTCACGTGATGTGTATGTATGTATATATATATTTTCTCATATTTCCATTTTGTTGTAAACAAATAAAATTGTGTTCTGTATTTACTGGACTCATAATATGGAATCTTTAAAATTCTTTTGATTGTTTTACATATATCTTCATCATCAAACATTTTCCATCTGCTCCTCTCTTACAATTGCTTCCATATGTATCTACCTTGTGCTGTTAGGTTTATAGAAATGATATTTATACCCTTGTTGTTTCATTGTAATTTCTTAAAAATGTCTTATAGAACAAGGGTGAACAGTTTGGGAGAAATGGTGTCTCCTTGTCTCACTCCCCATTGTAGTATATAGTGACATATTTTACTTTTATTATACATAGTTACATATTTTACTTTTATTTAAACAGTTACATATTTCACTTTAATTATACATAGTCACGTATTTTCCTTTTATTGTATAAAGTTACATATTTTACTTTTATTTTATTTTTTATTTATATGTTTGTGTATAAAATATATTAGATAAATAATAAACCTCTAACGTATACACACATACACACCCACACACACACACACACACACACACACACACACACACACACACACACACACACACACACACACATACACACACACACACACACACACACACACACACACACACACACACACACACACACACACACACACACACACACACACACACACACACACACACACAGACACACACACACATACACGCACGCACAGACACGACATGAACAGACACAATACATTAACTCCGATTGTCAGCGGTATTGCAGTTCAATAGTCCAGCCGATCAGCAGTTTCGATACATATTCCAGACAGGTCGTCATAAATTAATTTCTTATAAATACTATAAATTTTTATTTTAAAGTCAGTTGTAATTATATTAAATAAAGTGCAGTTACTCTGTTAGTTGTACCTTTAAAAGGGCCTTTTTAAAAAGTACCTTCGGGAGTGACAACCCTTAAGTGGCGCATTCAGTGGATTATTGGGAGAGCCTCCAGAAGATCCTCGTCGTTTTCAAACATTTACCCGCTACCGAAACCAAATCCAGGGAAAACTACAATTGTTTAACCCGCGGATTCCAGGAAAATTGGCACAGAAACATATTTATGAAGAAAGCTGAAAAGAAACTTAAAGAAGAAAATAAACTTGTACCAAAAAGGAATGCATCCAAGCATCATCCTATTACTGTAAGCAAATTTCATCTTATTTCTAATTCTAATATTATTTCACAAGCATCATCCTTTAAAATAAGCGATTTTCTTTCAAAAAATTTTGAATCTAATATAGAATCTAGTGAAAATATTAAACCAGATTTAAATTTAGTTGACAATAATCATATTTTTAAGTCCACAAATTTGTTTGAAATACCTTCTATAATTATTACACCAGCATCCATTTCAAATAATTCTAATATGGCACCCATTTTTGATGTTAATAAAGACCTTTCAATCGTACCAGAGTACGATACACAATTTTATTGATGTTATTTCCATGCTTCTAAACCATTTCTGGGATCATAGAAACCCCGAAAATTTTTAAAATCTCATGCTTACCCGAGGAATTATGAACAACATTAAATGAAGAGCCAGAGAAATTATTTCTGTATACGGCTGTAAAGACTGGCCTTCAATAAAATCAATTCTTGTCCAAATTTTTGCAGACCAACGTAATGAAAACACATTAAAGAGAGATTTAGTTAATCTTCGTCAAGCTTCAAACGAAAACCCTTATCAATTTCATGAAAAAGTTATGAGTCTTTTAAATACCATTTTAAATCATATTGAATTACACACAGAAAACGAGAAAGTTAAAAGGAGTAAAAAAGAATTTTTCCAACAACAAGCTCTAACCACATGTTTGGCAGGCCTAAGAGAACCCCTTGGATCAACAATTCGATCCATGAAACCACCGAATCTCGCTTTTGCTATTCAATATATTCAGGAAGAAGATAACATTAGATATCTCCAAAAAACTCATAATTATTCCTTATTATCTTCTAATAAACCATCTGCGGACTGCATCTTCACAAACGCAGAGACACAATTTAACTCATACACCCGCTCCTACACGATGGCAGCCTGACGCGCCCAAGCCCCAATGGCCACAGCCATTCTTTAGGCCAAATCAAATACCTTTACAACAACAACCATTCAATAATAGTCCAAGAGAGACATTTCAACCCCCTAGATTCCAACAAAATCATCAAATCACTCCATATGCACAAAATTCTAGGGCTAATCAACCCAATTTTCATAAACTAGTTCCATCTCAATCGTATAAGCCAACACCTATGAGCGTATCTACACGCCAAACCGGCTTTATAGACCCCAATCTCAAAGAAACTTCCGCTTTCAACAAACAGCCAGCCCCCGATTCACCGTATAAGAACTCTTTAATATCGAACAAGAGGAAAATAATTACGATGAAGGTATAGACAATGACATATACCCAGATTACCCTTATTATGAACAAGAAAGCCAAGAATATGAGGAAGAAGTAAATGTTCAAACGTTTCAAAACGAAAAAGAAGAAACGTAGTAGAATTGCATTTCTATGCTGACAAAAGAGAGCTTCCTTACATTAAAATTCAAAATCCCCTCTTAAATGTTTTATTGATACCGGAGCCACTAAGTCTTTCCTTAATTCTGATGTAGCCAATAAATTCTACAAGAATAATATTAAATATAAACCATTTATCGTTACATCAATTTTTCAGAATCATTCACAAGATTATTGTGTAGAAATTCCAATTTTTCGCGAATTTAATTCCGATATTAACCTAAAATTTTATCCTTTAAAATTTCACAAGACATTTAACGGTCTTATCGGTCTCGATAATCTTTAACTTCTAAAAGCAAATCTCGATTTTACTCAAGCTACTCCTACTACAGAGTATTCTATTCTTCCTATTAATTACTATGTTACAAACAAGGCCCAATTCTATACAGTCCAGCTGGAGCCCCAATCAATTACCCAAGTCCGATTGCCAGTAAAGGAAACATCAGGTACAATCGTCATCTCAAGACAAGAAGTCGAAGGTGTCATCCTAAAAGAAACTCTCACCGTTGCCTGTAATCAACTCTCCTGTACCGAGCTAGTTAATAACACCGATGAATACATCCAGGTAGCATTAACTGATCTCATTAAAAGTCAACCCATAAATCTCAAGGAATATCATGTATATACGTCAGATATCATACCTACCGAAGACAGTAATCTAAGAGATGTCGATCCTCTCAATACTTTTCAACCCTAGATCTAGCCAGCGGATTCCATCAAATTAAAATGGCCGAAGAAGATATCCAGAAGAGTGCATTTAACTTTGAAAATGGCGACTATGAATGAGAATACCGTTGGGACTCAAAAATACACCCTCAATATTTCAGAGAGTAATGGAGAATCTTCTATGACAAATTGCTTGACGTGTTGACCCATGTAAACCGATCCAAAAAATATGCCTATTAGGACATTTCAATGCTCGGGTAGGCAAAAAATTACAAGACAATGTGGTAGGAAGATATGGTGAAGACAAAATAAACAACAATGAAGAGCGACTTATTGATCTTTGTGAAACATTGCAGCTTAAAATAATGAATGGATTTTATCAGCACAAAGATATACATAAATTTGCATGGGAAGAACCAAAGGAAAAGACAAAATCTATAATCGACTATCTCATCCAACCAGAAAACAAAAGGCTCCAAACAAATGACGTAAGGGTGTATCGTGGTGCCAAATGCGGATCTGACCACTATATGGTGGTCGCAAAAATAACCATACACTACAGGAAAGTATTTGTTTTTCTTCTAATTTCAGAATTAGGTATACGTTCTACTCTTGATATACGGCAAGCTCTTCTCAGGTAGTCCATTTCAACCATGTCAACTTTTTTCTTTCCTTTTACTGTCATTTGCCAACATTCTGCTCCATATGTAAGAATGGGCTCTACAATTACTTTGTAGATAGTCATTTTAGTTCTCATAGTAGCTTTGTTGGACCAAAGTATCGAATTCAGAATTTGAACACTCTTCCTGCCTTGTTGCACTCTATAGTCTATATCTCGTTCCGTTGTTCCTTTACTGCAGATAATACTTCCCAAATATTTGTATTCGTAGCACCTTTTCATTTGTCCAATTTCCAAATCCGGGTCTTCGTCTTCACTGCCTATTCGCATATATTCTGTTTTAGACATATTCATACTCATCCCCCATTTTTCGTATTCATCTTTGAGCTTTCTAAGCATATAATCTGCATCTTTTTCATAGCTTGCAATTAGTACTTGATCATCTGCAAAGAACAGCGTTGTCAGATAATGGTTGTTAAGCTTCAACCCCATTCCCGAACATTTTTGTCTCCACTGGTGCAGTGCTTCTTGGATATATATTTTGAATAGGGTGGGGGAAAGACAACATCCTTGTCTCAAGCCTTTCGTTACTGTAAATACCCTTGAGAAAGTATTTCCTGTTTTTACAGTGCTTTAAGGACATTTATAGTTTATAGTTTAGTATTGCTTTTAGATATGTTTTACTAACCAATATACCTTCAACCCTTCAACAGCTTCAATACCTTCAACCAGGAGATAGATCAGGCTGATTAAGTTTCGTAGGTAAGTAGGTGTAGGTATCACCTAATATATTTATTATTTGTTTATGTAGTCTGTTGACAAAATTAATTTAATAATTAACTTTTGATATCTTTCCTTGGATTTGGTCCCAGAACCTACCCCAAAAAGTTAAGTGGCATCCTTTTTCTATCTTATTAAAAGCAAGTCTTGGACCCCTCGACTCTAAACCAACCATCTGGCTGTCGTCCGCAGTGTCTCATTTGGTGACCTTTCTAGCACCATCTAAAAAAGGTTTCCGAGGTTACAAACTGACTAAAATAAAAATCTAATCTTCCCACCACTTATACATAATAAAATAGCTTAATAAATTTCTCGCTAGGATACACACGCGCCGTAGTATTAAGTTTAACAAACGTATTTACAAAAAAAAATTTTTAATAGCTGGATTTACATCATGAATTTGTATTCGCTTCGTGCGTGACCATGATAGGGGTACCTTGAAACGATGCCAGCGTGCGTAGCGGCGAAATATGACAAAATTGGACCTTTTGGATCTTTTTACGCATAAATTTTATCAAAAATGGGTATAATAATACCTATTGGGTAATACATGTTGCGTATTTAATTGTGCTAATAATAGCAAAAATACTAAGTGTAGTTTTTATAGTTTTCCAAAGATTACATATAAATTACAGATAAGAAATAGATGGATTGGTGCTTTGCCTGCAAAGGTAAAATAGAATATGTGACAAAAATCGATTTTTGAATTTGCCGCCGAAACTGGGTTATTTTTTCCGCCCTTACGTATGCAATTTTTAGATTATTTTTAGATTATTTTATTTAGTTTTCAAAATATGACACAGGTAAAACAGTATATGCGTATGTATATTTGCATCTTTTCTATGGTAAAACAGTATATTCGGCAAACTCTACAAAGGCAGAATAGTATAAATCGATATATTCTGCTTTGATTGAAAATACAACTATAAATTACCATGGCAAAATAATATATAAGCATTTATATTCCTTATCCCTGATGATATATCTATTTTTTTTAACTACTGGTAAAATAGGATATAATATGTGGTATATGCTGTTACCGTAAAATACTTTATAAAAACTGCGTCCGAATTACAATGGTGAAATCGTATAACATTTCATATACTGTGTTACCCTAGTGTGACCAACAGGAATTTTTATCTCCTCCAACAGTATTATACGGATAAGGCTTTTATATACTCTTTTGGCACTGCATGTCAACAACATTTTGTGTTTGTTTGCCGGTGTAGGTGTTAAAACTCTGTGATTAAAAGTGTCAAATATTAGTGCAATATGTCGTCTAGAACCCTGAAAATATTATCAAATGCTAGTAAAGCAAAATGCACCGTAAGTACAGAGATATTTTTATTTGTTATAATTTGTTATAATTTGAAGCTAGAATAATGTTTTGCTTACATGAAAAAGCGGTATAAAATACAATAATACTGCTTTTTATTACTTTTTCATAACTTCTTCTATTTAATCGGTTCTGTATGATAGCCATGGTAATCAAATCCTTTAACCGTCTGAATTATTTCACTTTCAGGAATTGGAAGACAGTGAGAATGTCCAAATAGCCGGCATGAATCAATCAGCAGTAAATGTTATGTAAGTGAAACTGCATAATGTTAATCAATTTTAATAGTTAAGTGGTATATATTACTAGTAACAAGTAGCCTTAGAGAGTTTTGCAGATTATCGAGCGACATCATATAAACTATAACCTTCCGTAACTTTTTTATTTTATATTGTACAGAAAAGAAGTGAACAAATTTTTTTCTTTTTCAAATTTCCATTGTAGACTTGATAAAAAGTATATATATTTTTAATAGAATGCCCTGTATATTTGTGGCTAAAATAAAAGATAGTTTTTTGTCTGGTTTCAAATATATACCATACAAATTAACATTTGTTCTGTCGTGTCGTTTCTACTTAATTTTTGTCAGAATCAATTAATGGTCTTGTATATTTTTTTGCACTTTGCTTGGTGATAGGAGGGCTAATAATCTCTATTAAAAAATAGACATCGTTTGCAGATCCGAAAGATACTGTCCCTCCGAAGTATTATTTCTTATGTGATGACGAACTGGATGATTGTGATAATGATCTAGATTTTAACCCTACTTCGAGTAGTGATGATTTTGACGAAGACAGTATTCACCTTGCAAAACTAAAAAAGAAAAGTGAGACCGAAAATAGGCACGCATGTCCTGAAAAAATAAACACAAATGGTTTGAAATATGTCCTGGAAATGCAAAAATGGCAAAAACGAAGAAATATTGAGAAAAATAGTAGTCGATTTTCCGGAAAGATTTTCCTTAACCGGAAGTTCTGAAATTGGGCCAGGCAGAGAAATAGAATATAAAAATCAGCAAACTCAGATAAATATTTGAGAAAATAAAAAGCAGGGAATATCAAGATCAAGAAATTAGTACAGCGTCAGAAATTGCTGTTATTTCCGATAGAACTGTAGAATTTAAACGCTCAAAGTATGACAAATTTTACTTATGTACAAAATCGACAAGATGATGCAAACAAAAAAATATTTTGAAAAAAGTTAAACAAGATTCAAACAAATATCACCACCTGGATATCATTGGGCATCATGTAAATGAAAACAATAATTTGGAAGAAATGGTACAAAAGAAAAAATGGCATAGATTTTTAGAGACCCAAATGGCAAACAACAAAAATAAACATTGAATAAGACAACCCTGTAATTGTAAAATGAAATGCTGCGATAAGATCACTGCTGAAGATAAAGTTGTTATCAATGAAGATTACTGGAATATAAATCGACATTTACAGCGAATATGGCTTTCATCTATGGATACGGAAGAACTTTCTAAAAGAAAACTTCAAGAGGGAGGTCGAACAAATATTATAAAGTATGTATATTATATGTGAATAAGAAAGCAAAAATTTTAGCAGATCTAGTCTCTAGAATGCCTGCAAATAGAAAGCAGTTTTGGGTCGACCTTCCAGAAAACGACGCATCTGTAGATTTAAATAATGAAGGTGTGTAGTTCATTTTAACTTATTGACAATATATTTGGTATGTGACAAAAGTTGGTGACAATGTATTTTTTCGTTTTTTGTTGTTAACTGATGAGTATCAACTGTAATGTTAATTCATAATGATGTTTTATTAAATACATTTTCTGTTTTTCCCATGGTAAAACTGTGTATGAATTATTTATACTGTTTTTCTCTAGTAGTAAGAAATATAATATTCGAAAGTAAAATAAGGTAAAACAGTATATGTCATTTTACAAGTACATTAAAAAAAACTGCACGTATCTGTTGTTATAATAATTATTATAATAACATAATTTTCTTACATTCCAAATTTCATTTATCTAACTTTATAAATGACAAAACGGCACGGTAAAAAAACAAAAAGTCATTTATCTCAAAACTCACTTTTTTAACATATACTATTTTACCTTTGCAGGCAAGGCTATTAATATGAAAAGTAAATGTCACATAATTTCATTTTTATGCAATTGAAATAGGAAAAATTTAAATAATTCACCTTAAATGATATTTCATAAGGCTTCAAGCTAACTGTAGCCTGCCTGATGACTTTAGTTTTATATCATAATTTTTACTATTATTGTTCATAATTACATGCTCTTCCACATGCAAAAACTTGATTTGCCAGTACTAGATGTTTTCCTTTCTTTTCCGTTTGGAGTTGAAAAGATAAAGTTGATGAATTTTTAGAAACCCAGTTTGTAATACTAAATTTATTTTGTACATAAACTAAAAAAATATAATTGAAAAACTAATTATTAATACTTGTCAATTTCGTATCTATTTAACATATGTTTAACCTCAAATTGGGAGGTCCAAAACGGTCAAATGAAGGCGGTAGATGTCGCGTCAGTTACGCACGGAGCGAATAGGTCGTTAATAGGTAGGTTTACCTTATCCCATATACAAAACTATATCAATTTTATAACTAATATAAATACTGGGGAATATTTGAAGATTTTTAAACGATAATTTCCAATAAACACACATATTATGATTTTTTAAATAAATTATCTTTATTTTTCAACATTGCAAATTTTTTATGTTTAAAAACCTACAATACTCAACTTTTCTAAGTTCGTTGATTTTCCGAGGGTTAATAGTTTTGAGTTTATTTTATTTTGCCTTTAAAACTATGCTAAAACTATAAGATTTTTTTAAAAAGTATTACAACTAGAATAAACAAAGAATTCCGATTTACCAATTTTCTTTTATTGTCTTTCAAATTCTGGAAAAATACCTTTATTAGCTCATATATAATTTCAGTTTGTTAATTATTTATAATATTATTAATAGCAGACACCATTTTTATAATTAAAACAATTGTTGTATTTAAACCAATAACAGTATAACTTGCTAATAAGAAAATGACTGTACCTATTACCTAAACAAATTAATAAATACAAATGAACTCTTTATTAATTGTAGTATTTCGAATTTATCGAAGTCGTGAAGACCAAGAAGTGTGTGTTTTGTTGATCTGCGGGAATACAAATATGGTAAACGTTTTGCGCCAGGCACCGGTAAAACAAAGAGGTAAAAATATAAAATATTTAAACTTTAAATTTAAATATACTTTTAATTATAATTTTCAAGTAGTATTCAATTAGCCCAGTCTGGTTAAAAAAAAAGGTGGAAAAATGTTTCGCAGATATCTGAAGCTTTTAAGAAATAGGTGGGGGATACTAGATGATGAATAGATGAAAAGATACTCCTAGTTTTACCTTGCGTTTTTTTTAAGCAATAATTTATAGTCACAATTTGATATTTTGTCTATATTTTTTTTCTTACTTACTTAGTCCTAAGCCTTTCTACCGTTAGGTGTAAGGCTGGTGGGGTTAAGATTTGCACTGTTGTCTCCATGCTATCCGGTCTTGTGTTAGATTTCGTGCACTTTCCCATGTCAATCCTTTCTTCTCAACTTCTTTTCTGATTTCGTCTACCCACCTAACTCTTGGTCTTCCTCGTTTGTTTTTCCCTTGCATTCTCGTTTATTTTTTTTTTCTTATATTTTAAATAAACAATATTTATGTCATTTTTTGATGTCAAGAATATCTTTATTTTCCCGTTTTTTTAATTAAAATTAATAAATAATTTACAGAGATATTTGCAAAAAAGCAGTTTTTTTGCACTAATTTATAAATTTTATTAATACTAATATATTTAAACATCAAGGAATTATCATCTTTTAGATTTGTGGGAAATTTCCCCCCGATCAGTCAAATATTTAAAGTTATTTAATTTGTTTATCCCTGAGGCTAATTATTTAAACTATTGAGCTTGCCCTATGCATGATGCTAGACACATTCAGCAAATTTCATAGGATTCTTTAAGACTTAGACTATCTCAGAAGTTAAATACATATTGAGTTTTCATCGAAATTATTTACAAAATAAACGTTTGAAAAAGGGGTATGTTTTTTACTTATGAACAATTGTAATAACTTCTATATTTTTTAAGCTACAGACTTGTACGTACAACCATTGGATAGCTGGTAAAAAAGCTCACATTAAAAAATAAAAAACCTATGACCAATAGGAACGAAGTTAGTGACTATTTTTAAAAATATCATATCTCCATTGTTTATACATTAAGAAGTAAAATTTGCTCAAATTTAGAATGAAAATCTAAACTTTATATTGAAACTTATAGCTATAAAATTTATCTAATTTTTCGAAACGACGGTATCTGTTTCAGCTCCGTTTTTTTTTCAGCATCGGAACTTCAAATTGCAACACGTAGGAAAAATTTACATTATCTCGGCTTACTTTGCAGCTGCAAGCCTCGTTTTTTTATTCTGGGGTAGCTCGTCGAAATATGAATAACTACATAGTTTTCACTGGCCGGAAAATATGGGAAAACTCGGAAAAATTGAGTCCATTTGAAATTCACCCTAAATACTTACTTTTTTTTTAATTTGCTCGAATAGTCTGTCGCAGTATTAATAATGATGACATAATTTTCACCCCCCATAAATCTCGGAAAATCCCGGAAAATCAACATATGTTTTTTCATTTTATATCAATGATGTGATAATACTTATATATTTTATAAATTAAATTTCAGGTAATTTTTTACACATTATATTAATATATTCCTTATATTAAATATAATTGTTTGTATTTTTATAAATTAACAATATTGATTTTTATTCTATTTTTCTTACAAATATGATATACAATATTATTCTAATCTGCCTTACTGCTTTGATAAAATAAGTCGATTTTTTCATCACTTGCCTTATTAAATTTTGCAATGTTTATTGAACTTTACTTTTTTTATTTTCTTTACATACATTGGTTTAAGTTAAAATTTGGTTCATTTATTCGACCACTGTCAGGTCTGAACCTTTTTGTTTGCAGGTTGTTTGTCTTCACTTATAAAGTCAGTCTTTCCATACATTAACATATTAATGGGCGATCTTAATGCCAAGGTGGGTCAAGGTAAGGTAGGAGAACAAGTAGGAAAATATGGGCTTGGAAACAGAAAGACAGAGGAGATCGATTGATTCAATTTTGCCAAAGTGAAGACTTCGTAATAACAAACACCTTTTTCAAATTACCTCCTCGACGGTTATATACATGGACATCTCCACAACATACCAAAGAAAAAATAGTGAGAAATCAAATAGACTACATTATGATAGCAAGGAGGTATCATAAAGCTGTCAAATGTACTAAGACGTACCCAGGAGCTGATATAGGCTCAGATCATAACCCGGTAGTTACTGTGATAGATGCGAGACCAAAAAAGATTAGAAGACCACACAGAAAGGCACTAGATTTAAATAAACTTAGAAACAAAAATATACGACAAGAAACAGGAGAAGAAATAAATGAAAACCTCCGTTCAGTGCAGCAACAAATTAACGATACAAACAACGTTAACCAAAAATTAAAGTACATAAATACAGCTATACAAACAGCAGGAAAGAAACATCTTACAAAAACAACAACAAAGAATAAGGGGTGGATGACACAAGATATACTAGACTTGATGTAACAAAGAAGAAAGATGAAGAATTACCCAGACAAATACAAAGAAATAAATAAACACATAAAAAAGAGAATAAAAGAAGCCAAATAGGAGTGGATTAAAGAACAATGTGAAGAAATGGAAACCTATGAGAAAAAGTACGATGCGTTCAATATGCAAAAAAAAGTAAAAGAGATAACAGGAAGCATAAAGAAATGCCAAATAGGTAAACTTAAAGACAAAGATGGAAATCTTATTGTAGATCTAGAGAATAAAATAAAACGATGGACAGAATACCTGAATGAATTATTTGAAGACGATAGAAACAACTTAACTCAGATAATCAATGCAACTGGACCAGACATATCGAAAGAAGAAGTAGAATACGCAATAAGAAACGCCAAAAATGGAAAAGCAAATGGACCTGATGAAATTCCTACAGAACTGTTGAAGCTTTTGAATGATAAATCCTTAACCATAATATTAAATTTTGCAGCGAGGAACTAAAACAGTTTCCCCTCCACTTCCCCATCCTATGTCGATCTTTCGAAAGTAACTTCGTTTCGAAAGGTTTTAAGTTTCGAAAAATTGGTTGAATTTTATAGCTATAAAATTCAATATAAAGTTTAGATTTTCATTCTAAATTTGTGCAAATTTTTCTTCTTAATGTTTATAAACAATGGAGATATAATTAACAAAAAAATTGTCGCTAACTTCATTCCTATTGTTCATAGAAGGTTAATTTTTTTTGTTAAATGTGAGTTTTTTTACCAGCTATCTAATGGTTGTACGTACAAGTCTGTAGCTTGAAAAATGTAGAAGTTATTACAATTGTTTATAAGTAAAAAACATATCCCTTTTTCAAACGTTTATTTTGTAAATAATTTTGATGAAAACTCAATATTCATTTAACTTCTGGGGTAGTATAAGTCTTAAAGAATCCTATGAAATTTGTTAAATGTGTCTGGAATCATTCATAGGGCAAGTTCAATGGTTTAAATAATTAGACGCAGGGATAAACAAATTGAATAACTTTTAAACTATTTGATCGATCAGGGGGAAATTTCGCACAAATTTAAAGGACGGTAATTCCTCAATGTTAAAATGTATTAATAACATTTTATTTCGTTAATAAAAAATTAATTAAATTTATAAATTAGTGCAAAAAAACTGTTTTTTGCAAATATCTCCGTAAATTATTTATTAATTTTAATTAAAAAAACGGGAAAATAAAGATATTCTTGATATAAAAAAATGGTATAAATATTGTTTATTTAAATTGTAAGGGAAAAAACTTATAGATAAAAAATCAAATTTTGACCATAAATTATTGTTTAAAAAAAACGCAAGGTAAAACTAGGAGTATCTTTTTATCTGTTCGTCATCTAGTAACCCCCACCTATGTCTTAAAAGCTTCAGATATCTGCGAAACATTTTGCCGTGAAATCGATGATTTTTGTATAACCAGACTGGGCTAAATCGTTTCCAGCATACTTACCAAGTTTTATAGTCTATGAGCTCTTATAGATTATGAGCTTGGGAATATTTTGACAGTCATTGTAGGCAATATACAATATATAAAAATTTCTACCAATCAATATTAATAGCTGAAATAAATTATTATAGAATAATATTTCCTATTTTTATTATTTATTTGATTGATATATATTTAAATTAAAAACTTTTCATTTGTAAATATTAATGTAGACATTACAAAAATAAACATTTAAATCTTGATTTTAATTAATGCAATTTTATTTTGTTGATAAACTGTATGTGAATACTGCTTACTGCTTAATCCTTATTCTTCTTTATTCTCATTAGTATTGGATCAGATAACAGGGAAACTACAGGTTAACATTCTCTGGTACTTTATATATGCTGATAATGTAGTATTATGAGAAAATACTGAAAGAAAAACTGAAACAGTGGAGACAATCTCTTGAGAAAAAAATTTAAAGCTTGTAGCACAAAAATAAAAGATTTGGAAAGTTCGTTTAAAGGTAAAGTTAGCACTACAAATAAAATGATAATTTTAACGAGTAACTAGGATCGGTATGAAAGAGTTATGTGAAAATAGATAGAGATGCATGCAGTAGAGTTAGCGAGGAATGAATGAACTGAAAGAAAACGACTGTTATGTTGTGTGACAGAAACATTTCAATGAGACTGAAAAGAAAATTCTTTAAAAACTGCCATAGAGCCAGCTATGATATACGCAACTTTACGTTGGGCAGTTTAAAAGAACAAAAGAAACAACAAATGCATTTGGCGGAAGTAATATTGCTACGATTTTTACACTTTTATAAATCCGTATTTTTATTTTATAAAGATGATTTGAACATGTTCAACGTCCAGACGATTATGACTTAATACACAGATTAGTTGCTCCGCTAGTCCCTGAACGAAGTAGCAGCGGTATTCGTGACTGATGATTGAATTAAACAAAAATTCAATTGTGGAGTGACATTCAGTATACAGGATAGTCCTTAAGTCATTTTACAAAACGAAACAGTAGATTCTACACTTTAAAATATTACAATTTAAGCCAACTTGACTTAATAAAATGTTCATTATTAAGAAAGATACAGGGAGTTGAGTAAATGTAAAATTTTATTTTTCGCTATGACTTTTATGTTTCTAGACATTTATGTATAAAAATTTATAATTGGGGCTTTTGGGTATAAGGAATTATAATTTTATGCATACCTTTATGCAGCTGATAGAGAGCAACACATATGCTACATATGTGGCATAAATTTGCACATAACTTTTTTCCTCTTTAAGTTAGCGCTATTTATGTCTTAATATTAAAGTAATAAATCATTTGCCTAATTCTGATTTAATGTAACTACTCCAGTCAACAAATGAAAAATAAACAAAAACATTAATATTTCTGAATTTTAGTATAAAATACCTTTAACTGTGGTTAATAATTTTCGAAATATTAAAAAAAATATATATATCAGTAGGATAATTGAATCACTTGTTTTGAAAAGGTAACATGTACATAAATATAAAGTTTACAGGAAGACAAAAAAACTGATTTTCTTCAGAAATGATGTAACTACAAAAATCTTTTAAATATATGACTTAATTGTGGATGTGTTGTTTGCACAATGCCATGGTTGTCAATTGCTTAAAGTACATACCAATAGAATACTTGTTTAAATATTTTGCATATGTTACCTTTTCGAAAGAAATGTGTGCGAGTCCAAGAAAAAATGGAGCAATCATTATTTTATTTCAGTTTAATTCAAATAATATGAAAAAAAATAATTTTGAAAATACAACTAATAGACTATACACTAATTAGAAATCCTCTTCTGCTAGTTCAGCTTGCTCTGTTGTAGGTCATGTGACAATCTGGGACCAATATTTCTTTTTTTCTACTGAAATATACACCAACAGTTTCTTTAGGTTTTCCATTTTTTTATGATTACTAGGCAATTTGCCAGAATATGCAGGATATGAAACGCAGTCAGGAAGATTAGCTCTGCTTTCTTGTATTTTGGCTAATCCAAAACACTCCTGGATTATTCCATCAATAAATGGAAGTGCAGTTACTTTCCCAGGAAGTTCCTCAGAATATCGAAACTCATAGAAATTGCTGACTTGAAAGGGAAGTTTTTTTATCGGTGGCAATGTTCTTGCCATGGCTTGATATTGACAACACTTGTTTTTTATACTGTTGTGAATTACTTTCGTACCAACGATTTTGTGAATACTAATTTTTTTAAGTCTCAATTAGAAAGATATATTCATCATGAGAGTATTATCTATCATGTTTTCGTAGTTTTCTTTTCACAATTTCAAAATCTAGATCACATTCATTAAAAGAATGTCCCCTCATTGGAAAATAATGTGTGATATTTTAAAAGCGACCACATGATATTAGCGTTAACAAAAATCGCACTACGGTATTGTTTTTATTTTGGCCGGGGCATCCGTCTTAAAAAAGATACAACTCAGTTACCGTTAAGGGTACGTGTTCTTCAATGAAATTGAGCAAAAATGTACATACTTCATTTGGACCTTTCAATGATTCTCCTTCTTGGTATGAATAAAAAAAGGCTTTGTTGTTCTTCATATTATGAAGAAATTCATAAATCCATAGCTGCCTGTAGTAAAATACCTCTTGAACAGGAATAAGGGGAAGGGGCAGATTCTGCATGTAGTCGATTGTTATTGTCATTACATCCTCTCTTTCTCTGCACATTCTGATTATTTCATCTATTTATGCGTAGAATTTCTTTGCTCTTCTTTTATGCACTAGAAATTCAGCTACAGCAACCCTTTTAGCATTTTCATTTAAAAATGGATCTGCTATCTTTGTTTTTAAATTTTTACACAGTGAACACACATCCACCTGAGGTCGGCCAAACGAAAGATCGAAATTTTCTTTAAAATAGGAATAGAAGTAGTTATATTTTATGATTTTATCAGTGATATCCGGATTTTTTCCAGAAACATTTCATGAATAATTTTAATGTTTAATGAAGCAGACAGGTATTTTTTTTTTGAATATTGTTTGAATAATGGACTTCTTTTTTAGGTAAAGAATCAACAAATTCATGAATTCGATGCAAGTAGTTGCCATCAATAGCATTATGCCTAGACGATATTGCTGTTCCTCTTAAATCACGAGGAAGTTTGTTCTGAGACCTTAGTTTGCATAAACGATAAACTCTTTTTATTGTAATTCCATGCAAGTTTATGAAAGCTTTCTTGCATACTTATTTTCTCTGCCCATTACTACAAACATATCATTTACAAGAATGACTTTTATGCTTACTTGATGCTACGGATACCTTACGGTTTCTAATGTTTTGTACCGGATTCGAGTCTATGAGTCCATGCAGATATAGATCCTGCTCATTTTTGTTTGAAAGTTGGTTAATGTTGGCTATAATTTCCGCCCAGTTTTCACAAGAGAACATATGGCAACACGTCTTTAGACAGCTAAAAATAATAAAAAATCTATTTAACTCTTTACTCTAAAAACTTCACTATTTTTACTTACCCACAGTTTACTCCTGTTTTTCTCTAAGAAACTTCGTTTCCAATATGATTTATATGAGCTTTTCCTTTCACCTTAGCTTTTCGTATAAAATTGTGTTTATAGTTGTCTGCATTCACAATACCTGAATCACAACAAGTGATTCAATTAATAATAGGATTTGACAAAATAATAGGATAATAGGATTAGAAATCAAACATTTTACATTTAATATTAAATTCAAAAGTCATATTCAAAACCCAAATTTTATTTAAAACTCAAATTCAGAACTAGATAAACTAAATAACTTTTTGTCAAAGTTTTTTTTGCAAATAACATGAAAAAATGTTTGTAAATAAACTGTACCCAAATTGAACACTACATATTAAAACCTGGCAATGTGACGACAATGTGGTCGATTATCCAACCACAATTCATCATATACTTTAAGTTACCGTTGAACGTGATTGCAGATGTTTGTCTTTTGTAAAAGTTAGAAAAATAATTATAGATGCTAACGCGTTCCACCCTTAAGTAAGAACAAATCGAATTTTTGACTACGTCGAAAAATTATGAAATTCCTTGCGCATTCGTTCATTCCTTGATCGGTGCCATCGATACTATATAGGCCTAATCGGAATTTCTGTTCGAAATTCCGATTTAACTTCAGCTTTAGGTCAACAACATCTTCATACAGATCACAAAATTGATTTTAAAAACGCCAGAACCATAGCCCTATCCGCTTCTATAAACCAAGAATTATCCGGGAAGCCATATAAACTGGAAAAATGTCAAATTGTCTTAATAAAAGAGATGACGGTATACAGTTACCTTTGGCATAGTGACCTCTCATTAAGAAAATATCGTTCGTTCCACTTGGCAATCAAAATCCTACTGTCAGAAATGCTCGCGCCAACTCCCGCACCAATTCCCGAGCCAATTCTCACGTTAGCCACTACGCCAACCTCCATCCAAACCTTGTCATCATCGACGGTATAAATGAACCGTGCCCTGTTCCTAGTAGCAGTAACGCATTGGATAGTAATCAGTGTAGTAGTGTCTAGGGGGTCGGAAGAATGAGACCTCAAAAGCTCTGAAAAAGACGCGGTTCAACTCGAAGGCTGTTAAATTTAATATTAATTTTGGAAATAACATTAATCTCAGCTATAGGTTTTATTGTACTAACCGCGGAAACCTTTCGAAACTATTTATATATATATATATATATATATATATATATATATATATATATATATATATATATATATATATATATATATATATATATATATATATATATTGTGACAATTAGGGTTTATAGAAAATAATTTATAAGTTATATACTACATAATATTAGATATTTGGTTGTTTTAAATAAGCTATATACTAGAGAATTTAATAAAAATATATTTATGTGAGGGCATTTTTAATAAATTAGCATATAATAAGTGTAAAAAGTTGTATTTTAGTAGTTATGATTTTGTAGATATTTTTAAGTGAGCCATGTGACTAGGCAACACACTATACCCTCCATTCCTAAGTGTCATTTTAAGAATTTTACGAATATAAGTGGGGTTATATTGTTTGAAATGTGTATTTTATTAAATTAGAGTGTTAGTTACTAATTTGAATGTTTATTCTGATCTGAAAAGCCTAAATGTCAACAAAATTATTAATAGAAAAGAATGGAATTCTCTGGATCATGGGCCGGAGATGGCCATGTTTGCGAAATGGTTTGTTCCAGAAAATTCAGACATGTATTAAATAGAACTAAATAGTACATGATATCTTACGAGATGGTTCTAGAATATCCAAAAGATATAAATACCCGTGATTTAGATTCAAGATGGCAGTTTTGGCAGTTTTTAGTCAGAAGTCAGGCCAGTTTATTATGAAAGTTAGTAGAAGATAGACACAATTAATTAGTGAAGTCAATTGTTCACAGTTTTAGTAAGTCAGTCAAGCAGTTTTATAAGAAATATGAAAGTTAGTTGGAGATAGTCCAATTGTTTAATATAGTGAGTTAAATGAAGATGAAAAATTATGCATATATTTAATGCACATTTATAATTATACACAAATAATTATTGAAGATTATAAAAGTATATTAGAAGAATATTGGATGGACATTGGAAGGAATTAAAATTATATTATGATTGGAGATTAGTATAAATCAACTTATAATAATTGGATATTGGTATATTGAAAAGAAGAATAAATATAAATGCTGTTTGCTGGTTTGGTTGGTGGTGTATAAATGCTGGTGAAGAAAACTATATCTTAAATTGGTAGAAGCTGATAATTGGAAAAAGTAATTTCACAAAAAACAAGGATAACTGAAGTACGAAGACATTCAGTGGTGATTAGAATCTATATAGTAGAAAACAGTTCATTTAGGCATTCAGTGAAAGAAAGGTACAAAATTTTGTTAATATAATTTAGTTAGTGTCATAACAATTTCAATTTTGAAGATAGTTTTGTTTAAATTATAGATTGTCTATAGAATTTAATTAGTTTTATAAGAACATCAATTTAAAGATAGTTTATTTTAAATTTACATTGGCTAGGTTAGATATATATGTGTGTTTCATAATAGTTATAATAAAGATAATTTAAAAAAGTACTTACAAGCTAATTCTTTGAGAACCGCGATAAAAACCCTATATATTATATTATTAAAAATACTCATTGCTCATCATTCAAACAAAAAACACATCATAACAATATATATATATATATATATATATATATATATATATATATATATATATATATATATATATATATATATATATATATATATATAGATCTAGCGGTTAATGGGGGCTCCGTACTAAAACGGTATTATACTAACTCCAGGCGAATATACATCGTGTATATTATTATCTGGGTAGCGCTTTATGTGGACTCCGACCAACACGTCGGATTAAGTGGACTCCGTAATAGGTTAAAACACTTTTGGGATCCGTATACATTTCTTTGCGTATACAACTAAACTCCTCCGATGTTGCCAATAATTTGATTAGTCGTAGATTTTTAAATTTTACAGCAGGTACGTTTTGGAACTTCAAATTTATTTAAATATCAATCAATTTAGTCATCGAGAAATTTCACAAATAGGTACTTGGTTAATGTAGTTAAATATTTTATGGTGGTTATTTATATTACTTGCTTTAATTATTTTCAAACTTAAAAAAGTATTTATTATAAACTTGGAAATGGCTAGTTTTCGTTTTATTTATTATTATTTTTTGTTAAAATGTATATGCACTTAAACATTTAGTCTCTAAATGTACTAACATCGAGTAAAGTAGTCGTGTAACAGTTTAAGAAAGTAGAAGCCCTTCGGTAGGATTATAATAAACTACATAAACTTAAAAGAAACTCTGTAAACAGGAGATCTTTGTAATTTTTCAATTCCTGCAATTTATGACGTGCAATATTTGTTTCATAAAGTAGTTAAATATAAACTATAATAATTTATGGGAAGCGTTTAAAGAAGTAATCGCTAACCTTAATTAGAATACGGCACAATAAGAAGATGAAACTTACTGTATTTTTACTTATTATATTCACAAAAAGAATATCCAAAGTAAAATTTAACATGTTTTAATGGAGTTGTAGTGAAATTTGACTTCTTATTACGATACCGGATCCTGTAAAATTTTAAATACATTAAATCTACCGTAAATTATTAAACTTATTCTTAGAATAAAATAACAAACTTCTTAGTAATTAGGTACAATATACCGTTCACAATTATGTGATAATGTGTAGGTGTCAAGATTGCACGGTCATGTGCCATAAGGTTTCATTTTTCACATAAACATCGATAGTTTTTAACTTTGGGTGTATTTGATTCCACCGTGGTGTAACCGATCCAACTTGAAAAGTGTTATTTTACATAAAATTAGCACGTTGACCCTAATAATGACCTGTAAATATACATTGTTAAAAATTGTATACATTTATCAATTTAAAACGTTCTTTGTCGTCTTCTGATCTTCATCTCCATTCGTTCCTAATTAAGCACATGTTATCCACAGGATACCTCTCTCATTTTTAAATCATTACTCTTTTTGCCTTTTGCCATGGTTTTCTTTATTTTGTTTATTCATATCGTTTTTACTCATAACAAATATTGGGTAGATTATTGTATTATTAAACTTTCTCCTTATATGTCCGTATCATATAAGTTGTCTAGTTATTTTAGCGTATATAATGTCGTATGTTAATTCCATTTTGTTTAACAATAAAACAGCAAAACTTCTACAAAATTCTTATCTTATCACTACAGCTGTTTCGGAGATTGTCTTTCTCAAGTCTCAAGTTTCTCGAATACATCAATCATCCATTTTATTTCTTATACTTTCATTTAAATCCTCTCCAATCAAAGATTTTGAAGCAGCTTTGCTCCATAGTCCATTTTTGTTGCTTTTTGTCACCGTTTCTCCTTTCTCTTTATCATTATCAATACGTAGCGCTACAACACTGAGTAGGTCTTCGCTGATTACAACTTATCTCCAAGTTGATCGATTTTCCACGAATCTGCAATCAAATGAAATGTTCATTTTTTGAGATATGATTGGATGTTTTCTCTCCATTGTATACTGACATGCCCAAGTGGCATTCTTCTGTGCTAACTTCCTTCCACACCAGTTCTACAAGTTTGACATCTTGGCGTCTATGCACATGTCCGATACCTTAAGGGATTTATTTTCCTGAACAATATCGTTATGCGAGCTTTCTTTATTCAGTATGTTTTCTTATTCTATACGGATTTGTAGCGATATGATAATGAGTTCTAAAGCTATTTTCTTGTGGCATTTTAAAGTAATTACTATTTAAATGGGAATAAGCCACAATTAAAGCTTAAAGTTAGTTTATTGACGTTTCAATTTCCACTTCGGAAATCGTTCTCAAAATACAAACATTAGTGAGAATGATTTCCGAAGTGGAAATTGAAACGTCAATAAACTAACTTTAACCTCTAATTGTTGCTTATTCCCATTTAAATAGTAGTTATGATAATGGGGTTAAATAAAAATTTCTGATTATTTTCCTTTCAAATATTCGAAGTGCTTCCTTATTTGTTTTAGTCATTCTTCATGACTCACATCCATGTATTAAAATAGGTCTGAAGTTTGAATTATGCTCTGTATTTCTTTAGTGGCATTATTATTAACCGTGATTAGTGATCTAACATATTTAAAGTGTTACATACTTTCGAAATTGTAGTTGTTGACTTTAATGTTTTTTCTAAATTTATTGAATTGGTTGATTGGTTTTCTGTTGATTCGCTTGTATTTGGTTTTCATTTCGTTGATTTTAAGTCAAACATTTTTTGTGCTCTCTTCACTTTATTGAAGTTTGTGGACGGAAGAGTTTCTCATTAGAGTTATGAGTTCTATATCATTAGTATATGCTAGGAGTGCTTTGTCCGATGGGCCGTTAATGGATTACATCTTAAATAGGCGATATTTCTATTTTAGTAAGCTGTTCATTAATTTTTTGATTATTGGAATCGAGAATCTGTATTTTATTCGACTGTTTTATAACACAGAGTTTCTTGGAGCATATTTTCATCTTTGGTTTCCAGTATCATTATTACAAGGATTTTGCTGGATATGGACATAGTGAAGCCGGTGGTATGTACATGATGTTTTCATAACCAACGTTCAAAAATTTTTCTTACTGTAAATTTATGATTATTTTACTAGGAAATATAGTGTTGTTTAATAATAATAAAGATCAAGCAACAATTCCTATATGCATTAACTCGGTAATGATAATTCTGCTCCTTGATACCAGGTAGCAGTCCCGAAAACATTAAAACTGCTACACTCATGCTTGTCATTATCCAACAATTAGCCAGTCCAGAACTATACGCCTTATTATGGTACTGATATTGCTGCTGCTCCTCATAAGTGAATAGAATATGCAAGGAAGGTTTTGACAATTTAATAGGATTTTGTGTGTTAGAATATTATTTCTCCGAGAAAGTGAAGAATATCTATTTGCTATCCGGATTTAATCCATAAATTAAATAATAGAATGCTCTAAAATAATGCTAGTAGCAGCAAAAAAAAAGCGGTCTAATAGTCATCATCATCATCATCAATCAGCCCTGAGTTGTCCATTGTTGAACATAGGCCTTCTCTAGACTTTTCCATCTGCTTCTGTTCTGCGCCTCTGCTATCCAATTGGTCACGATTCTTTTGAGGTCGTCGATTCATCGCTTTGGGGGTCTTCCTCGGCTTCGCTTGTCAGCCCGTGGTCTCCACTCAGGCAATTTTTTTGTCCAACTGTTGTCTTTCATTCTTGCAACATGTCCTGCCCATCTCCATTTTTTTTTGTAATATGTTCGATAATGTCTTCCACTCCGGTTCGTCTACGAACTTACTCATTTCTTATTCAATTGCTTAAGTTTATTCCAAGCATTGATCTCTCCATATTTCGTTGTGTCCTTCTCAATTTTTCGGCTG
The DNA here is from genome assembly GCF_040954645.1 of Diabrotica undecimpunctata. Lineage (NCBI taxonomy): Eukaryota > Metazoa > Arthropoda > Insecta > Coleoptera > Chrysomelidae > Diabrotica > Diabrotica undecimpunctata. The sequence continues at coordinate 143,485,437 of NC_092803.1, forward strand.
ATGTTTTTGTGAGAGTTAAGGTTTCTGCTCCGTATGTGAGGACTGGTAGAACGCACTGGTTAAAAGCTTTTCTTTTTAAATGGATCGGTATATTTGTTTTAAATACGTCTCTAATTTTTCCGAATGCAGCCCAACCCAGACTTATTCTTCTGAGTAGCTCGCATGTTTGGTTATCTCGCGTTAACCTTATTTCGTGACCCAAATACACATATTTTTCCACAAGTTCTATGGGCGACTTTTCGATTTGTGTTAGCTCATTGGGGACGAGATTGGTCATCATTTTTATTTTTCCATAGTTTATTTTCAAAACGACTTTCTGGGTTACTTGCTGTAGTTGTTGTAGCATAACTCTAGCTTCTCCTAACTTGTCTGTTATGAGAACAATATCATCGGCATATCTGAGATGATTAAATATCTTTCCATCGATTCTAATACCCTTTGATTCCCACTCTAGCCTTTTAAATGCGTACTCCATAACTGTTATAAATAGTTTTGGCGACAAGGTATCTCCCTGCCGCACCCCTCTGCCAATTTTTATCTTCTCAGTGCAATTGAGGTTAACGGTTGTTGTCGTATTTTCGTATATATTTCGGATAATATTTCCATACCTGTGATCTATTCTGCATTCTGATAGTGCTTTTAAGATAGCAACTGTTTCGACTGTGTCAAATGCTTTGTGGAAGTCGACAAAGATAAGAGCAAGGGGTCTGTTATATTCGATAGACTTTTCAACTAGAGTTTTAAGGCATTGCAAATGGTCATTTGTTCCGTGTCCCGCTCGAAATCCTGCCTGTTCTTCTGATTGATAGAAATCGAGTTTTGCTTCTAATCTGTTTGTCAGTATTCGAGTAAAGAGCTTGTATAGGTAGTTAAGCAAACTAATTGGCCTATAGTTTTCGAGATCTGATTTATCCCCTTTTTTGTGGAGGAGGATTGTAACCGAATTTTTCCATTTACTTGGAATGTTTTCACTATGCAGACATAGATTAAAAAGTGTTTGGATTCGGGACATCAAAAGTGGACCTCCTAGTTTAATTGTCTCAATGACTAAACCATCTTCCCCCGGAGCTCTATTATTTTTCATATGTTTGAGGGCATGTTGAACCTGACCTCAGCGACTCCAACAATGTCCCAATTGATTTTATCAAGTTCAGATTCCATTTCTATGAATTTTTCTTCTGATAGCAGGGTTCTTGCATTGAAAGTTGCAATTTTTAGAGATATATATCTGTTAGATGGTTTTCTAAAATATGTCAGAATTTTGCCCACCCAGAATCCGTGGGACTGACTGATAGTCTGACTGATAGTCTGACTGATGGTCTAATAGTCACTAATGAGAAAATCAAATAAATGTTCTTTAACATACAAAAGAGAGGATCGAGAGTAGGGCATAACGGAACAATAAAGCCATATAATTTTGAAAGATTGCAGCGTCTTAGATGCCGTAGGTAATGTTGTTACATAAAAAATAAAAGGGAATATTTAGGTAGCTAACTGATGTTTATGTATATATAACCCTCTTTTAAATCCAGAAGTCTAATTCGAATCTCTAAAATCAGGATATATAAAATAGTGATCAAACCAGTGCTAATGTGTGGATACGTGACGAGAACGTATTAATTAGACCAGGATTGCTAGAAAAGCCATCAGAGGTATTTTCCGACTTACAGAGGTCCGAGTACTAACCAATACCGAACAGAGCTGATTCCAAGGCCAAACACATATATAAAGATAGCAACGTCGTACAAGAAACTAAATCTCAGTGCTAAAGTTGCGCTGGCTTTATCCAAAGACTCTATAATAACTGAATTGCCAAGTTAAATTGGGAGGATGCCCCAAGAGAAAAAATGCCTTTAAGACTTTCACAAATGAAGGAGGAGGTAACATATGGTCAGATTTAGGAATAATGAGACTATCTACCGACCCATTATATTTATCAACACCTGCTATCCTACCTACAATCAATACTTATCTGTTGTGGAATATCAAATCAATTACATGTAAACAAACGAACTAGGCTTAAAAAAATTATCCAAGGAAAGGCACTTCAGAAATATTGACATAAATTTTAAAAACGTCATTTACCTGGCTGTATTTTCAATAGGAAAGAGAAGACAAAAAGAAGAAAAGGCAATAGAATCTTATTCCGTTCTGACTATACGATGATGATGATCTTTATATAACATATAGGGAGAAAGAGAGAATAATGTTTATGTTTAATTTAGAACTCGCTGGTTTTCTCCCTTTTGAATTGGGTATGTATATGTATTACCGTAGAAAATAAAAGCAAGAGAACTATAATTATAAAACGAAAAGATTACGAAATGAAAAGATTATATAAATCCCTTATATTTACACAGACTGTTTTACAAAAGGTGAACGAATGAGCATAAAAGGACAGCTGTTTTACAAACTTAATATTATTAGACGCATTTAGGATCAATTTCACTCAAAATATGATATGCTAAAATATGATACGACAGGAAAAAGGCAATGACTTTTACAGCTGATTGCCACATAAATATCAATGTAACCCAAGTATGATGATTTTTGCCACAGCAAATTTAAAGTGTTCCATACTTTCGAAATTGTAGTTGTTGACTTAAATGTTTTTTCTAAATTTATTAAATTGGTCTCTTCTGTTGATTCGCTTGTATTCGGTTTTCATTTCGTTGATTTTAAGTGAAACACTTTTGGTGCACTTTGTTAAAGATGTTTGCGGACCGGAGAGAGTTTCTTATGAGATCCATATCATTAGCATATGCCAGGAGTGCTTTGTACCTTGGCCCGTTAATGGATTACATCTTAAATAGGCGTTATTTCTATTTTACTAAGCTGTTTATTGATTTTTTGACTATTTGAATCAAGAATCTGTAGTTTATTCGACTGTTGAATAAAACGGACTTTCTTGGTGCATATTTTTATCTCTGGATTTTTGTTTGCCGTCTCCTTATTACAACGATTTTGCTAGATATCGACATAGGGAACCTGGTGGTATGTACATGATGTTTCCATAACCAACGTTCGAAAATTTGTCTTACTGTAAAGTCATGATGATTTTACCAGAAAATATAGTGTTGTTTAATAATAATAAAGTTCAAGCAACAATTACTATATGCATTAACTTGGTACTGATATCTCTGCTCTCCGCTAACAGATGGCAGTCCCGAAAACATTAAAACTCATGCTTCCCATTATCCAACGATTAGCCAGTTCAGTACTATACGCCTTATTATGGTACTGATATTGCTGCTGCCCCCCATGAGTGAATAGAATATGCAAGGAAGGTTTTGGCAATTTAATAGGATTTTGTGTGTTAGAATATTATTTTTCCGAGAAAGTGAAGAATATCAATTTGCTATCCGGATTTAATCCATAAATTATTAGAATGCTATAAAATAATGATATTAGCATAAAAAAAACGGTCTAATGGTCAGTAATAAAGCATATAAATGTTCTTTAACATACAAAAGAGATGACGTAGAGTACGGCATAACGTAACAATAGACCCATATAATTTTAAAGGATTGCAACATTTTAGATATCGTAGATAACGTTGTAACATAAGAAATAAAAGGGAATATTCAGGTAGCTAACTGATGTATATATAACTCTTATAATACTTTTAAATTCAGAGGTCTAATACGACTCTCTTAAATCAGGATATATAAAACAGTGATTAAACCAGTGCTAATGTGTGGATATGTGGCCAGAACGCTAACAAAACAATGTACGTAAAACTCAGGTATTAATTAGATCAGGATTGCTAGAAAAGCCATCAGAAGTATTTTCCGACTTACAAAGGTCCGCGTACTAACCAATACCGAACGGAACTAATGCCAAGGCCAAACACATATATAAAGACAACAACGTCGTGTAAGAAGCTAAATCTCAATGCTAAAGTTGCGCTGGCTATATCCAAAGGCTCTATAATAACTACATTGCCAAGTTAAATTGGGAGGATGCCCCAAGAGAAAAAATGCCTTTAGGACTTCCACAAATGAAGGGGGAAGGTAACATGAGGTCAGATTTAGGAATAATGAGACTATCTACCGACCCATCATATTTATCAACACATGCCTGTTCAACTACCTGCTATCCTACCTATAGTCAATACTCATCTGTTGGGGACTATCAAATCAATTACATGTAATCAAACAAACCAGGCTTAAAAAAAGTTATCTCAGGAAAGGCACTTTAAAAACGTTATTTACGTGACTTATTAAAATTTAAATTTTTAATGAAAAGTAAAAGATTAGCCATTTGTTATGGGGTTCAGAGAAGAACCTTCACGATGTTAATTTTTTGAGATATGATTGGATGTTTTCTCTTCATTGTATACTGAGACGCCCAAGTGGTATTCTTCTGTGCTAACTTCCTTCCATACCAGTTTGACAAGTTTGACATCTTGGCGTCTATGCATGTGTACAATCTACCTTAAGCAATTTATTTTCCTAAACAATATCGTTATAAGAGCTTTCTTTATTCAGTATGTGTTCTTCTTCTATACGGATTTGTAGCGATATGATAATGAGGTTAAAACAATTTTCCTATTATTTTCGTTTCAAATATTCGTAGTTCTTCCTTATCCGTTTTAGTCATTGTCCATGATTAGCATCTATGTATTAAAATAGGTAAAAAGTTTAAATTATGATCTGTATTTCTTTAGTGGCACTATTATTAACCGTGATTATTTATCTAAGGTCTATCTAATTGGTCAACAAAAGATATCACAATGCAATCATCAGTGCAAAAACATATCCTGGAACTGACATCAATTCCGATCATAATCCTGTTGTTGCAAAAGTTCGCGCAAGATGGAAACTAATAAAGAAGCAAAAACCTCAACACCAACTATTAGACATCCAATTATTGAAAAACGACACCATATATCAGACAGTAAATAAAGAATTAAACAAAAATTTAGGAAATATCGACCACAATAGAATTAGCGAGTACGATGACATAAACTTTCTGTGGAAAACTATTAAAGAACAAATGAACAATGTAACGGAAAAACATCTAAAAGTAACACCTAGAAATAACAAACAGGAATGGATGACAGAAGAGATTTTACAATTAATGAACAAACGAAGAGAATCCAAAGGAAAAAATGACAAGGACGGAGAATACAAAAGACTAAATAGAATAATTCGAAAAAAAATAACCGAAGCAAAAGAGAAATGGCTGGAAACAAAATGCGTGGAAATAGAAGAACTACAACAAAGGCACGATTTTTTTAATTTACATAAAAAGGTAAAAGAGTTTACATCGACTACCAAGAGAACGACTTTTCACACCATGCTGAACACGGATGGCAAACTGCTAGAATCAACGGAAGACAAACTGAAAGAATGGGAAAACTATATTAAAATTCTTTTTCACGACATACGAGAAGAACCAAGATTGGAAAATAACAACGAAGGGCCAACAATTCTGAAATCTGAAATCATAAATGCAATTAATCATCTTAAAACAAATAAAAGCCCAGCTCCAGACGGAATATACCCAGAAACGTTAAAATTAATCAGCGAAGAAAATATCGAAATATTTGTCCTTTATTCAATCGCATTTATGATACAGGTAAAATACCCCAAGATTGGCTGGAGTCAATATTCATCCCACTACCAAAAAAGCCAAACCCACAACACTGCAATGAGTTCCGTCTGATAAGCCTTATGAGTCATGCAGTAAAAGTCCTACTAAAAATCGTACATAATCGTATCTATAGAAAGTGCGAAACAATCATCGGAGACGATCAGTTTGGATTCAGAGCCGGCATGGGAACGAGAGAAGCCCTGTTCAGTTTACTAGTTCTCGCCCAAAAATGCTACGACCAACAGAAAGATATATTTATATGCTTTATAGACTTCGAAAAAGCATTTGATAGAGTAAGACACGACCTACTATTAGAACGTTTGCAAGAAGTCGGTTTAGATGGAAAAGACATCAATATCTTAAAAAACTTGTACTGGAACCAAAACGCCAGAGTTAGGATCGAAGGTTCCACATCCGCAGAAGTAGAAATTAGGAGGGGAGTTAGACAAGGATGTGTTCTGTCGCCTCTGCTGTTTAATCTTTACTCCGAGTTTCTATTTAAAGAAGCATTGGAGGATTCCAAGGATGGAGTCAAGGTGAATGGCGTAAATATTAACAGTATCAGATACGCCGATGATACAGTGTTAATTGCGGATTCCGACGTAGGTCTACAACGACTCATCGACAAGACCAACTCGACCTGTGAGCAATTTGGTATGAAAATAAACATTAAAAAAACCAAAGTGATGTCAATCCGAAAAAATCAAAACGTACCTCAACCTTGCACAATAAATGGGCACATTTTAGAACAGGTCAATAGATTTAAGTACCTGGGATGTTGGATCGATAGCAGCCTAAATCCTGATCTAGAAATAAGATCGAGAATAGAACAGGCCAGAAAATCTTTCGAAAAAATAAAAAAACTGCTTTGTGATTCTCGAATAAAACTCGAAATTCGACTACGTTTATCAAAATGCTACGTCTGGTCGACTCTTCTATATGCAGTTGAAACGTGGACTCTAAAAACATCAACCGTAAATAAATTGGAGGCCTTTGAAATGTGGATCTACCGGAGAATGCTTAAAATTTCATGGACATCGCATACCTCAAACGAAGAAGTGCTGCATAGAATAGGCAAGGAAAGAGAACTTTTTAACACAGTAAAAGTTAGAAAAACATCATACCTAGGCCACATACTGAGAAATAATAAGTACCAATATGCGCAACTTATAGTGAAAGGAAAAATCGAGGGAAAGAGAGGCCTAGGAAGGAAAAGACTATCGTGGCTCAGAAACATCCGACAATGGACAGGGCTAAATTTTGAACAGCTAATAAGAACAGCTGAAGATAGAGAAGATTTTAAAATTGTAGTAGCCAACCTCCATTGAGGAGAGGGCACTTTAAGAAGAAGATTTATCTAAGATATTTAAAGTGTTCCATATTTACGAAATTGTAGTTGTTAACTTTAATATTTTATCAAGATCTATTAAATTGGTCTCTTCTGTTGATTCGCTTGTATTTCTTCTTAGCTTGACGAATTCTCCTTTTTTCATTCTGTGAACTACTAGTGGGTTCTTTTTACGGAATTTTTTCATCACGTTTAGGTAATCATCAACAGTATATAAACGTTGTTGAAATTTTAGGGCATTTTCAAAATCTCCAAAATCACTACCATTGGGTAAAAGCTATGACTAGGAAAGAAATAGCGTAATGTAATTTTTTCAATGGTAGGATGAGTTTCCAAAATCATTTTCAGAATCAAAACTATTTTAATGCTGCGGTTTTGGCCGCCACAAGAGTCTGATCACAAAATTACATGTTTTGCAGAAGTAACATTTTCTTCAATGTGTTTCTTAAGACAAATGCCTACGTCCTGGGCTCCCCGACAAACTTCACCTTCTATACAAATATAACAATGACCTTTTTTATCCTTGTCGCTATGGATACCAAGGTTGTAAATACATAATTGACGCTTATAATATACAATATTTATTAGAATTCTCGAAAGGGGAAGAGTTTTTCTTTAAATCAAAACAAAAGGTTTCCACTTCTGGTTGATCGTTGCTTATCTTCATGTCTAGCTTTCTTTCTTCTAAGTGCACATTTTTTCTTTTTTTAACGCTTAATTGTTCGTTATCTGCGCAATTTTTAATTTCTAATTCGAAACAATCACATCTACTACAAGTATCTTTTTTCAACTTTTTTCTTTGAAGATTAGATCATGTTAAAAACATTTTTTTGTAAAACGAAAATTTAACAAGGCATTGTCTGCTTCTTCAATATACAATTCATACATTTTACTTAAGGTTATGTATTTTGTTAAGTATTCTCTTTCTGTGTTGTGACTATTATAGAAAAATTTAAGCAATAACTGAAACTACTTCTTAACCTAAACGCCTCAACAAGTTGCCAACGTCACCATTTTTAACCACGTTTATGTGCATATGTTGCCAAATATTCGATTTACAATCATTAAAACGCTCGCAAGAGGCGCTTGGTCCAAAACTAATACACAAAAATTAGTCGCTTGCTCTAGTTCTGCAAAATTCAAAATCAAAAATAAAAAGAAAGGTACTTAATCTTTTTAAATATATCTGGTTATCCGTTACTAACAGGTTAATGGGATTTATTACGTAGATAGTTTATGCTTTTTTCTATCTTCTTCTTTAAGTTCCATCTTCTATCGAAGGTTGGAAATCATCATGGCTATACGGACTCTGTTGACTGCCACTCTATAAAGTTCTGCACTACTGCATTCAAACCATTCCCTTAAGTTTTTAAGCCAGAATATTCTTCGTCTTCCCACATTTCGCTTTCCTCGGATTTTGCCTTGCATAATAAGTTGTAATAATGCGTATTTTTGCTCTCTCATCACATGTCCTAAGTACTCAAGTTTTCGTCTTTTGATAGTTAATAATATTTCCGCCCCATTTCCTATCATTCTAGTTACTTCCACGTTTGACATTCTTTGAATCCATGATATTCGTAGGATTCTTCTGTAACACCAAAATTCAAAGGCGGCCAACTTATTCAGATGGACTTGTTTTAGTGTTCACGCTTCCAAGCCATAAAGAAAAGTAGAGAACACGTAACATCGAAGTATTATCAGGCTCTAACTTTATATCCCGAAAACAAAGAAACTTTTTAAGTTTAAAAAATAATGCACGTGCTATTTCAATGCGTGTCCTAATTTCTTTTGTTTGGTCTACATCTGATGTTATCCTGTTGTTCCTCTTTTCCACAAGAAAGCGCCATAATCCACAATTTAAGAAATTGGGGCTAGGTCTAGTGATGCATAACGCCGTTCATATAGCAATTTGTTGTCACATGTTTATAGTTTTTTAAAAAATGAACTCCGATTAAAGATTAAAACGTAAAACAAAATATAAAAACCTATTGAACCTTATTCAGAAAATTTCAGAAAAGAATAACTTTTGTGAAAGATTGTGGACACAGTCATATTTTAAGATAAAAACTTCAATTCAGAGAGTGGACATTCTTAATAAATGTATAATCTAATATGGAAGCATGTTTATGTTTTACAGACTTAGAAAGCACTGAGCACACAGGTATTTATTTTTTTATGTACTAGGTCGTAAAATAAGTATACTCAAAACAAATAAATATTATCTACCAAGTATTCTACTCCACTTTAATATCAATGCATCAGATATATTATAAAGATTTCGTCGTAGTTGTAAATTAATAGGAGATAAAACCAAATGTAGAGCATATAGTGAAATCTGAATATCTTAGAATAACTATATCGAGCGGGAACATTATTGATGAGCAAAAGGGAGACCCATCGCTGAGAAAGTGACAAAGCTATTGGCAAAAGCAAAGGGTACTTTGTACTAAAGTACCCATACTCTAAAGCATAAGCAGGTCTTTTCGTACTCTTTTAGTAAGTGATAGATTCGACCGTTACTTGATGGAAATTCATTTTATCTAACAATTAAACAGGTATGCGTTTACACGTCATATTTTGTAACTGAATAAGTTGAGGAGGGGATAACTGTTTGTCTCAAGTTGGTGATTCAGAATTATGTCTGTATTTTTTAATTTGCTAATTTCCATAGATTCTAATATTCATGAAATCTACAGATAGCTTAAGGCCTTTATTATAAATACACTTTTTTAGTAATAAAAATATATAAATAGAACCTAGAATACGCCTGTAAAAGTATGTAACCTTTGATCTCTGGGATAAACCCATCTCCTGAACAATGGTGCCGATATATGTAGGTAAAATTTTCTACACCTATTTTAACCTGTTTATTTCCTCATTATCAATATATATGAGTTGTAACCGATACCACAAACTCATTTACTTATAGAGACTATATATTGACTATAGTTATTACTATACAAATCTGACTCGAAATATCGTCTTAAAATAACAGTAACAGAAAAGTTAAAGATTAGTCATTTTTTATGAAGTTTAAAGTAGAAGCGTTCACGAAAATTGAACTACTAATAAGACCACCGCAATCGGGCGTACTCTGGGTAATGAATAATTAAGTAATCGTTAATTCTTAAATCACCCGTTCAATATGTTTTTTGTCAAATCGGTCCTTTTTACGACCAATTATTCTAATTATGTGTAAAAATATTAAGAGTATATCTAGAGATAAAGACACTCCACTTTACATATGCGCTTAACAAAATGCAGGAAGCACATAGATGGCCAATCCTATGGTATTTGGTATTAAGCTAATCGCTGAAAATTACATATTAAATGCAGGCAAAGAAGCAAAGAAAAACTTATAATGAGAGAAAACAAAACCAGTCAGCTGAGAGAACCTTTCAACGATGTTGAGCTTGGATCCGCTATCCACGTATATAATGAACAATATTACGGCTCCTGGCTGAGGATCTGAGCACAAAACCAACTATAAAATTTGAACTAAAAATACAACAATGGCTAATATCCAAAGTCTTTAGACAAGCAAAGCAAAGACAAAGTTGTTGCCTTGCTTAAACCTGGCAAAAACTCCAACGACCACAAAAGCTATCGGCCAATATATCTATTTATTTTGTCAGCTATACAGAATACTTCTGTACATGATCCTTAATATAAACCGATAATAGAAGAAAAACTCAAATTAAAAGACAAAAGTGGCTATATATGACAGGTTAGATCATATATGTCACAAATACTAAATCTTGCCCAACACAGCGAAGAGAAGTACGAAAAATATCAGGTATAAGGAGTGGTATTTGTTAATCTAAATGCCGCTTATAAATAGTTATTTAAATAACTTATAAAATATTTAGTTATAAATTAGTCAGCCAAATTCAGGGAATATTAAGACTCACATCCATACATAAGCTCTACAATATCGTAGCTATCAATCCACCTAATATCCGAAGATAAAGAGCTAGAGAGCAAAAAAACAAAGTCCAGATTCGTGACATCCACTCCACGAATACCAGCCCATTTTATGACTAGAATCAAGGAAAAACGGGCTATATCAACACATCTGCAAGATATACAAACAAAAATAAGCTGCTCCTCGCCATCTGATCCCTCGAACGGAACTTCCTTATGGTAGTTATCTTCCTTAAATCTGCCAGGAGGACTCTTGCCTGCAAACACCGGTTAACTTGTGTGCATGTGGGGTGGTACAAGACTTATCACACTTTCTTAGTTAACTTTACCGTTCAAATCGCTCTTTTTGAAGGGACAAGGTTTATTTATGTGAACTGAACACGTAAAGTACAGTTAGTAAGCTATTACTTATAAAGATCATTGCAAACTTGACACTAACTCCACTTATATTGATTACATATTACCCCTGAATACGAGATAAAACATTCAGAAATATGTAATATTGGTGAAGTGGTATAATTCATGTCAGAAAAATTAATCATTCTTCCCTTTTTTGTGCACTACTACCCATGTTAACAAAAAAATATCTAGGTACTCGTATTTTAGCACTTAAATATTTATTTTGAGATAACCTTCTATCCAGAATTAAAAAATAGAATAATAAGAAATAGAATCCAGAAAAATATAAAATAATAAAATAGAAGAAATAAAATAATAAAAAAGCTGTATATAAGATATCATAAAACAATGGATGAAATAAAAGAAGTTCTTATTAACCGGATTCTTAAATAAAACGTATAAAGACATACTCACGTTAACAAAATACATTAGGAAATTTTCGCATATGAAAAAACACATCCAACTTGGTAATGAAATCCTTTTGTATCTATAAATCTATTTTTAGAAAAGCACGTACCTACCAAAAACAGGTATTTGGTAGTACACATATCTGTTACATACTGTAATGCGTATGAATGATAACAAAAGTAAGGAGTCTATATGAACCGTTTAGAATATACGCTGGAAATAAACGGCTTAATCCCATAGTTGCCAAACTATCAGAGCTTACTTAAACCGATATACGTATGGTTCCAATATACACGGAACAAGATCTGAACGACCTCTATAATATATACACGTGAACTAAGCGATATACATTCATGATACAGGGGTACTTAGGGGCTCCACAAAATTTTTAAAAATTGTGAAACTATACATGTTGACGAATCGACAGAGCCAATATTATGGAATGGTCAAGTGAGCTCCGTATATCGGTGGCCACTTGACCACGGAGCTCACTTGAACCTGAATTTTAACATGGGTGGAGTCCACTTTATGCCGTAGATATATATATATATATATATATATATATATATATATATATATATATATATATATATATATATATATATATATATATATATATATATATAAATAGTTTCGAAAGGTTTCCGCGGTTAGTACAATTCAACCTAGAGCTAAGATTAATACTATTATAAAAATTAGTATTAAACTCACCAGTCTTCCGGCTTGAACCGCGTCGATATCCATTTTGCCGAGCTTTCGACATCCTCTCTGATGTCTTCTTCAGGGCTTCCGAGGTCTCAGTCTCCCGAGCCCCCAGACACTACTACACTCACTAGTCACTTCTAGTTCACTCACTAGTTCACTACTACAGACTACAGTAGTATTCAACAGTTAGTACTAGTAGTAGTGAACTAGTGAGTGAACTAGAAGTGACTAGTGAGTGTAGTAGTGTCTGGGGGCTCGGAAGACTAAGACCTCGGAAGCCCTGAAGAAGACATCAGAGAGGACATTGAAAGCTCGGCAAAATGGATATCGACGCGGTTCAACCCGGAAGACTGGTGAGTTTAATATTAATTTTTATAATAGTATTAATCTTAGGTCTAGGTTTAATATATATATATATATATATATATATATATATATATATATATATATATATATATATCTGTCGATCGGATAGCCAAGCGGGCTGGGCGGCTGGCTTCTCCTTCGCTTCAATGCGAGAGATGTCAGTTCAAATCCCCGGCCCGGTGAATAGAAAACAAAAAGGCTAACGCAGTAGTTTAAAATTCTAAAATGGATCTGCGGCTTAGTCTAGAATATGCTGGCATCTGATCGGCCTATGGTGGAGCAGTACGGCAAGAGATAAGGGCTTGCGGCTAGGTGATACTCCTCCATAGATCCCTACCGGAAGGGCGTGGAACGCCTAAATACCGGGTATATATATATATATATATATATATATATATCTATATATATATATATATATATCTACGGCATAAAGTGGACTCCGCCCATGTTAAAATTCAGGTTCAAGTGAGCTCCGTGGTCAAGTGGCCACCGATATACGGAGCTCACTTGACCATTCCATAATATTGGCTCTGTCGATTCGTCAACATGTATAGTTTCACAATTTTTAAAAATTTTGTGGAGCCCCTAAGTACCCCTGTATCATGAATGTATATCGCTTAGTTCACGTGTATATATTATAGGGGTCGTTCAGATCTTGTTCCGTGTATATTGGAACCATACGTATATCGGTTTAAGTAAGCTCTGATAGTTTGGCAACTATGGGATTAAGCCGTTTATTTCCAGCGTATATTCTAAACGGTTCATAGAGACTCCTTACTTTTGTTATCATTCATACGCATTACAGTATGTAACAGATATGTGTACTACCAAATACCTGTTTTTGGTAGGTACGTGCTTTTCTAAAAATAGATTTATAGATACAAAAGGATTTCATTACCAGGTTGGATGTGTTTTTCATATTCGAAAATTTCCTAATGTATTTTGTTAACGTGAGTATGTCTTTATACGTTTTATTTAAGAATCCGGTTAATAAGAACTTCTTTTATTTCATCCATTGTTTTATGATATCTTATATACAGCTTTTTTATTATTTTATTTCTTCTATTTTATTATTTTATTTTTTTCTGGATTCTATTTCTTATTATTCTATTTTTTAATTCTGGATAGAAGGTTATCTCAAAATAAATATTTAAGTGCTAAAATAGTGTTTTTAATTTGTTTTTTTAAATAAATTTTTTGTTAAAATGGGTAGTAGTGCACAAAAAAGGGAAGAATGATTAATTTTTCTAACATGAATTATACCACTTCACCAATATTACATATTTCTGAATGTTTTATCTCCTATTTAGGGGTAATATGTAATCAATATAAGTGGAGTTAGTGTCAAAATTTGCAATGATCTTTATAAGTAATAGCTTACTGACTGTACTTTGCATGTTCAGTTCACATAAATAAGCCTTGTCACTTCAAAAAAGAACGATTTGAATGGTAAAGTTAACTAAGAAAGTGTGATAAGTCTTGTACCACCCCACATGCACACAAGTTAACCGGTGTTTGCAGGCAAGAGTCCTCCTGGCAGATTTAAGGAAGATAACTACCATAAGGAAGTTCCGTTCGAGGGATCAGATGGCGAGGATCAGCTTATTTTTGTTTGTATATGTTGCAGATATGTTGATATAGCCAGTTTTTCCTCGATTCTAGTCATAAAATGGGCTGGTATTCGTGGAGTGGATGCTACCAATCTGGACTTTGTTTTTTTTTTGCTCTCTAGCTACTTATCTTCGGATATTAGGTGGATTGATAGCTACGATATTGTAGAGCTTATGTATGGATGTGTCTTAATATTCCCTGAATTTGGCTGACTAATTTATAACTAAATCTACGTGTTAAGTATGTGTTGGTGTCACTTATACTATCAAGGTATATTCGGCAGCAGAAGCATAGAGTTCAAGCGTCTACGTTTTAAGGGTGAGAGGATGTGCTTCCCATTTTTAGATGACAAGTTTGCAGAGAATATTATTTTTCTGGTTCTAGTTTGGCATTTGATTTTAAACAAAATCCTGTGAATGACAAAGTGTGATATAAACTATCTTCAAGGTATTTATAGCAAGTCCAGAGTTTAAGGATTTCATGACACTATTGGTTCAGGTATATATTCAGATTTGTGAAAGTGTCTCTGTTAGGGACATTGAATGAGCACACCTGACTTTTTTCGGGGTTTGGCTTAAAATTGATTCATAATCTATTTTTGTTGTATTTAAGGTATGATTTAGATTTTTCTCCACTTCACCAACAAAAGTTTTTGGCTGTGCAACAATAGATAATGTATCGTCTACATAATAAAAGTCCTAGTATTTACTGGTATGGGTTGTGTAAATGTTATACAGAGTAGGTGCCATTACAGTACCCCAAAAGAGACCGTTATTCTACGTTCTCCATCTGCTATTCTTACCATTAAGTGATACGCAAAATCTTCTGTTGTGTAGGCATACGCGGATAATACAAGTGAGTTTATTACCTAAGGGGATATTACATAGATTTTGAAGAAATACCCTATAATTTAAACTGTCGTAAGCGGCATTTAGATTAACAAATACCACTCCTCATACCTGATATTTTTCGTATTTCTCTTCGCTGTGTTAGGCAAGATTTAGTATTTGTGACATATATGATCTAACCTGTCATATATAGCCACTTTTGTCTTTTAATTTGAGTTTTATATTGAGTTTATATTAAGGATCATGTACAGAAATATTTTGTTATTGTTCTGAAGCTATTTTCTTGTGGCATTTTAAATTAATTTATATTTAAATGGGAATAAGCCACAATTAAAGGTTAAAATACGTTTATTGACGTTTCAATTTCCACTTCGGAAATCGTTCTCAAAATACAAACATTAGTAAATTTACTAATGTTTGTATTTTGAGAACGATTTTCGAAGTGGAAATTGAAACGTCAATAAACGTATTTTAACCTTTAATTGTGGCTTATTCCCATTTAAATATAAATCAGAAGTATTTTGTATAGCTGGCAAAATAAATAGATATATTGGCCGATAGCTTTTGTGGTCGTTGGAGTTTTTGCCAGTTTTAAGCAAGGCAACAACTTTGTCTTTGCTTTGCTTGTCTAAAGACTTTGGATATTAGCCATTGTTGTATTTTTAGTTCAAATTTTATAGTTAGTTTATTGCTCAGATCCTCAGCCAGGAGCCGTAATATTGTTCATTATATACGTGGATAGCGGATCCAAGCACAACATCGTTGAAAGGTTCTCTCAGCTGACTGGTTTTGTTTTCTCTCATTATAAGTTTTTCTTTGCTTCTTTGCCTGCATTTAATATGTAATTTTCAGCGATTAGCTTAATACCAAATACCATAGGATTGACCATCTATGTGCTTCCTGCATTTTGTTAAGCGCATATGTAAAGTGGAGTGTCTTTATCTCTAGATATACTCTTAATATTTATACACATAATTAGAATAATTGGTCCTAAAAAGGACCGATTTGACAAAAAACATATTGAACGGGTGATTGAAGAATTAACGATTACTTAATTATTCATTACCCAGGGCACGCCCGATTGCGGTGGTCTTATTAGTACTTCAATTTTCGTGAACGCTTCTACTTTAAACTTCATAAAAAATGACTAATCTTTCACTTTTCTGTTACTGTTATTTTAAGACGATATTTCGAGTCAGATTTATATAGTAATAACTATAGTTAATATATAGTCTCTTCGCGAAAAGGAAATGGAAAAGGAAATAAACAGGTTAAAATAGGTGTAGAAAATTTTACCTACATAAATCGGCACCATTGTTTAGGAGATGGGTTTATCCCAGAGATCAAAGGTTACATACTTTTACAGGTGTATTCTAGGTTCTATTTATATATTTCTATTACTAAAAAAGTGTATTTATAATAAAGGCCTTAAGCTATCTGTAGATTTTATGAATATTAGAATCTATGGAAATTAGCAAATTAAAAAATACAGACATAATTCTGAATGACCAACTTGAGACAAACAGTTATCCCCTCCTCAACTTATTGTTACAAAATATGACGTGTAAACGCATACCTGTTTAATTGTGAGATAAAATAAATTTCCATCAAGTAACGGTCGAATCTATCACTTACTAATAGAGTACGAAAAGACCTGCTTATGCTTTAGAGTATGGGTACTTTAGTACAAAGTACCCTTTGCTTTTGCCAATTGCTTTGACACTTTCTCAGCGATGGGTCTCCCTTTTGCTCATCAATAATGTTTCCGCTCGATATAGTTATTCTAAGATATTCAGATTTCACAATATGCTCTATATTTTGTTTTATCTCCTATTAATTTACAACTACAACGAAATCTTTATAATATATCTGATGCATTGATATTAAAGTGGAGTAGAATACTTGGTAAATAATATTTATTTGTTTTGAGTATACTTATTTTACAACCTAGTACATAAAAAAATAAATACTTGTGTGCTCAGTGCTTTCTAAGTCTGTAAAACATAAACATGCTTCCATATTAGATTAAACATTTATTAAGAATGTCCACTCTCTGAATTGAAGTTTTTATCTTAAAATATGACTGTGTCCCACAATCTTTCACAAAAGTTATTCTTTTCTGAAATTTTCTGAATAAGGTTCAATAGGTTTTTATATTTTGTTTTACGTTTTAATCTTTAAATCGGAGTTCATTTTTTGAAAAACAAATTGCTATATGAACGGCGTTATGCATCACTAGACCCAGCCCCAATTTCTTAAATTGTGGATTATGGCGCATTCTGGTGGAAAAGAGGAACAACAGGATAACATCAGATGTAGACCAAACCAAAGAAATTAGGATACGCATTGAAATAGCACGTGCATTATTTTTTAAACTTAAAAAGTTTCTTTGTTTCCGGGATATAAAGTTAGAGCCTGAGAATGCTTCAATGTTACGTGTTCTCTACTTTTCTTTATGGCTTGGAAACGTGAACACTAAAACAAGTCCATCTGAATAAGTTGGCCGCCTTTGAATTTTGGTGTTACAGAAGAATCCTACGAATATCATGAATTCAAAGAATGTCAAACGTGGAAGTAACTAGAATGATAGGAAATGGGGGGAAATATTATTAACTATCAAAAGACGAAAACTTGAGTACTTAGGACGATGTGATGAGAGGGCAAAAATACGCATTATTACAACTTATTATGCAAGGCAAAATCCGAGGAAAGCGAAATGTGGGAAGACGAAGAATATCCTGGCTTAAAAACTTAAGGGAATGGTTTGAATGCAGTAGTGCAGAACTTTTTAGAGCGGCAGTCAACAGAGTCCGTATAGCCATGATGATTTCCAACCTTCGGTAGATGGAACTTAAAGAAGAAGATAGAAAAAAGCATAAACTATCTACGTAATAAATCCCATTAACCTGTTAGTAACGGATAACCAGATATATTTAAAAAATTAAGTACCTTTCTTTTTATTTTGGATTTTGAATTTTGCATAACTAGAGCAAGCGACTAATTTTTGTGTATTAGTTTTGGATCAAGCGCCTCTTGCGAGCGTTTTAATGATTGTAAATCGAATATTTGGCAACATATGTACATAAACGTTCTTAACAATGGTGACGTTGGCAACTTGTTGAAGCGTTTAGGTTAAGAAGTAGTGGCAGTTATTGCTTAAATTTTTCTATAATAGTTACATTACAGAAGAGCTAACACAGAAAGAGAATACTTAACAAAAGACATAACATTAAGTAAAATGTATGAATTGTATATTGAAGAAGCAGACAATGACCTTGTTAAATTTTCGTTTTACAAAAAATGTTTTTAACACGATTTAATCTTCAAAGAAAAAAGTTGAAAAAAGATACTTGTAGTAGATGTGATTGTTTCGAATTAGAAATTAAAAATTGCGCAGATAACGAACAATTAAACAAGTTAAAAAAAGAAAAAATGTGCAATTAGAAGAAGCTGAAAATGCACAATCTAGAAGAAAACTAGACATGAAGATAAGCAACTATCAACCAGAAGTGGAAACCTTTTGATTTGATTTAAAGAAAAACTCTTCCCCTTCCGAGAATTCTAATAAATATTGTATATTATAAGCGTCAATTATGTATTTACAATCTTGGTATCCATAGCGCCAAGGATAACAAAGGTCATTGTTATATTTGGATAGAAGGTGAAGCTGGTCGGGGAGCCCAGGACGTAGGCATTTGTCTTAAGAAACATATTAAAGAAAAGGTTACTTCTGCAAGACATGTAATTTTTTGGTCAGACTCTTGTGGCGGCCAAAACCGCAACATCAAAATAGTTTTGATTCTGAAAACGATTTTGGAAACTCATCCTACCATTGAAAAAATTACATTACGCTATTTCCTTCCTAGTCATAGCTTTTACCCAATGGTAGTGATTTTGGAGATTTTAAAAATGCCCTAAAATTTCAACAACGTTTATATATCGTTGATGATTAAATAAACGTGATGAAAAAATCCCGTAAAAAGGAACCACTAGTAGTTCACAGAATGAAAAAAAAAAGAATTCGTTGGAACAAAGAAGTTTACAAACTTACAAACCGTAAGTCAGACATAGAAAAGAGTAAGGCTGGTTTAAAACAAGAGAAATTTAAATAAGAAAGGATATACCACTCATTATTTTTATGAAAACTTAACACTAGTGAAGTTGAAGTAAATCTTTACAAGGATTTTTAAAAAGGACGGCCTGTTGCAATGCAATCCGTAAGTAACCACTTGATTCCTCTTTGGCCCACAGGCAAGCCACTTTTTGTGCCTAAGCTTAACGACAATCTTTAACGCACCTAATACCAAATGATGCAAAACCTTTGTATTGCTCTCTTTTCAGAAACAATACAATAGAAGACGACATTAAAAGATTTTATATTTTTGATTAATTTCTTAAGTAATATAAAATATTCAAAAACAACGACTATTTTTGTCATACCCAAAAAGAAATAATAGCTTGTGGCCTACCAATAATTCACTAAAAGTGATATTTTAGTTACTCATCACTAGACCAAACGACCTCCATGTCGCTTGGTCTACTGATGTATAACACAATTACACAATGTGGCGAAAATCGTAAGTCGACCAAAAGACTTTTTTTTTTTGTTTTTCTTTATTATTGGACAAGTTACTATTTCGCACTTATAAGAAACATAAAAAACTGTATTCGAAAACAAAAAATTACGACAATTGTAACATATAGTGAATTTTAATAGAGTGAAAACTTTAAAGTCAAATATCTCAAAATCATATTTTGGCGCTTGGTCAAGTGATGAATTACGCCGTCCATATAAAATTACGAGACAATATTCATATGCTGTGGACAAATCGTCATATTTGCGTTATATTGATATGTATACGACAATCAGCTGTAAAAGTCATTGCCTTTTTTTTGCCGTATCATATTTTAGCATATTCTTCTGATTTATTTTGTAGTATGTTAACTAAACCGGTTTAGTTTGCGTGAAATGAATCCACAATTCGTCTAATAATATTATGTTTTTAAAACACTTGTGTTTTTATGCTCATCCGTTCACTTTTTGTAAAGCAGTCTGTGTAAATATTAGCGATTTACTTATATAATCTTTTTGTATATATAATTTGTTTATTGATTTTACTTTTTAGATAAAGTTTCATAATTATAGTCCTCTTGCTTTTATTATCTATGGTAATACATATACATACCCAATTCGAAAGGGAGAAAACCAGCGGTTTCTAGATTAAACATAGACATTCTTCTTTCTATCTCCCTCTATGTTATATAAAGATCATCGTCATCGCATAGTCAAAACACAGCAAGATTCTATTGCCTTTTCTTCTTTTTGTCTCCTCATTTCTATTGTAAACTAAGCCACGTAAATGACGTTTTAAAAATTTATGTTAATATTTCTGAAGTGCCTTTCCTGGGATAATTTTTTTAAGCCTAGTTCGTTTGATTACAAGTAATTGATTTGATAGCTTCTAACAGAGAAGTATTGATTGTAGGTAGAATAGCAAGTGTTGATAAATATGATGGGTCGGTAGGTAGTCTCATTATTCCTAAATCTGATCATATGTTACATCCACCCTTCATTTGTAGACATCGTCTCGTGGCATTCTCCCAATTTAACTTGGTAATGCAGTTATTGAGAGAGCCTTTGGATATAGCTAGCTGAACGTTGGAGTTGAGATTGAGTTTCTTGTACGACATTGCTATCTTTATATATGTGTTTGACATTGGCATTAGTTCCGTTCGTATTGGTTAGTACTCGGACCTTTGTAAGTTGAAAAATACCTCTGATGGCTTTTCTAGCAATCCTGATTCCTGATCTAATTAATACGTTCTTGTCACATATCCACACATTAGCACTGGTTTAATCACTGTTTTGTATATCCTGCTTTTAGAGATTCGTATTAGACTTCTGGATTTAAAAGTGTTATAAGGGTTATATATACATCAATTAGCTACCTGAATATTCCCTTTTATTTCTTATGTGACAACGTTATCTACGATATCTAAAACGCTGCAATGTTTCAAAATGATATGGCTTTATCGTATGGCGTTACGTTATGTCCCACTCTACATCCTCTCTTTTGTATGTTAAAGAACATTTATTTGATTTTTTTATTAGTGACTATTAGACCGTTTGTTGCTGCTAATAGCATTATTTTATAGCATTCTAATATTTAATTTATGGATTAAATCCAGATAGCAAATAGATATTCTTCACTTTCTCGAAGAAATATTATTCTAACACACAAAATTAATAAATTGCCAAAACCTTCCTTGCATATTCTGTTCACTTATGAGGGGCAGCAATATCAGTACCAAAATAAGGCGTATAGTCCTGGACTGGCTAATTGTTGGATAATAGGAAGCATGAGTCTAGCAGTTTTATTGCTTTCGGGACTGCACCAGGTATCGGGGAGCAGAAATATCATTACCAAGTTAATGCATATAGAAATTGTTGCTCGAACTTTATTAATATTAACATCATTTAATCTTCGCTTATCCACTGCTGGGCATAGATCTCCCTCATAATTTTCCATCTATTTCGATCTTGTGCCTCTTGCATCGGTAGGCATCATCTCTTGGTCTCCATTTCAGTATCCGCTTGTCCATCTATTATCTGTCATTCGAGCCACGTGACCTGCCCAGTTCCATTTCAGTGTTGCTGCTCTCTCTACTGCATCAGCCACTCCGGTTCTTTGTCGTAGCTGGCGATTTGGGATCTTGTCTCGTAGTGAAATGCCCAACATAGCACGCTCCATCGCCCTTTGACACAGACGGATCTTTTGAACTGTTCTCCTTGTCATGGTCAACGTTTCCGCACCGTAAGTTAACACTGGCAAAACACACTGATTAAACGTTTTTCTTTTAAGGCATATTGGTATATCAGACGATTTGAAAATATGGTTCAGCTTGCCGAAGGCTGCCCAAGTCAGTCTTATATGACGGAGAAGCTCAACGGTTTGGTTATCTTTTCCTATGCGAATCTCATGACCTAGGTATTTCTAGGCCATTACCTGGTCTATGGATCTTGTTCCTACGCATATATCTTCGCTGACTACAAGATTTGTCATCATCTGGGTTTTAGATATATTTATTTTCAATCCCCCTTCTAGCGAGGAAAGGTTGAGCTGATATAAAAGTTCTTTGGCCTCATCTATCCTATCAGCTATTAGTACAATATCATCTGCAAACCTTAGATGGCTAAGCTTTTCTCCGTTTATATTTATGCCCTTGTCGGTCAGTTTTGCCCTTTTACATATATATTCCAAAAGCGTAGTGAACAGTTTCGGTGATATGGTGTCCCTCTGGCGTACTCCACGTTGTATCGGGAATTTCTGGGTTTGACGATCACCCACTCTAACACTGGCTATTGCGTTTTGGTATATGTGTTTAATTAAACACATTATTAAATAACACTATATTTACTAGTAAAATCATCATGACTTTACAATAAGACAAATTTTCGATTGTTGGTTATGGAAATATCATGTACATACCACCGGGTTCCCTATGTGGATATCCAGCAAAATCCTTATACTCATGATACGGGAAACAAAAAACCAAAGATGAAAATATGCACCAAGAAACACTGAGTTATAAAACAGTCGAATAAAATATAAATTCTCGATTCAAATATTCAAAAAATTTATGAACATCTTACTAAAATAGAAATGAGGCCTATTTAAGATGTAATCCATTAACGGGCCAACGTACAAAGCACTCCTAGCATGTGCTAATGATATAGATCTCATAAGAAACTCTCCCGTCCGCAAAAATCTTCAATAAAGTGAAGAGAGCACGAAAAACGTTTTACTTAAAATCAACGAAATGAAAACCAAATACAAGCGAATCAACAGAAGAGACCAATTTAATAAATCTTGATAAAATATTAAAGTTAACAACTACAATTTCATTAATATGGAACACTTTAAATATTTTAGATAAATAATCACGGTTAATAATAATATCACTAAAGAAATACAGATCATAATTTAAACTTTTTACCTATTTTAATACATAGATGCGAATCATGGACAATGACTAAAACAGATAAAGAAGAACTACGAATATTTGAAAGGAAAATAATAGGAAAATTGTTTTAACCTCATTATCATATCGCTACAAATCCGTATAGAAGAAGAACACATACTGAATAAAGAAAGCTCTTATAACGATATTGTTTAGGAAAATAAATTGCTTAACGTAGATCGGACACATGCATAGACGCCAAGATGTCAAACTTGTAAAACTGGTATGGAAGGAAGTTAGCACAGAAGAATGCCACTTGGGCGTCTCAGTATGCAATGAAGAGAAAACATCCAATCATATCTCAAAAAATTAACATCGTGAAGGTTCTTCTTTGAACCCCATAACAAATGGCTAATCTTTTACTTGTCATTAAAAATTTAAATTTTAATAAGCCACGTAAATAACGTTTTAAAAATTTATGTCAATATTTCTGAAGTGCCTTTCCTGGGATAACTTTTTTTATTCTGGTTTGTTTAATTACATGTAATTGATTTGATAGTCCCCAACAGATGAGTATTGACTATAGGTAGGATAGCAGGTAGTTGAACAGGCATGTGTTGATAAATATGATGGGTCGGTAGATAGTCTCATGATTCCTAAATCTGACCTCATGTTACCTTCCCCCTTCATTTGTGGAAGTCCTAAGGATATTTTTTCTCTTGGGGCATCCTCCCAATTTAACTTGGCAATGCAGTTATTATAAAGCCTTTGGATATAGCCAGCGCAACTTTAGCATTGAGATTTAGCTTCTTGTACGACGTTGCTGTCTTTATATACGTGTTTGACCTTGGCATTATTTCCGTTCGTTAATGGTTAGTATACATATCCACACACATATCCACACATTAGCACTGGTTTAATCACTGTTTTATATATCCTGATTTAAGAGAGTCGTATTAGCCTTCTGAATTTAAAAGTATTATAAGAGTTATGTATACATCAGTTAGCTACCTGAATATTCCCTTTTATTTCTTATGTTACAAAGTTATCTACGATATCTAAAACGTTTCAATTCTTTAAAATTATATGGGTTTATTGTTACGTTATGCCGTTCTCTACGTCATCTCTTTTGTATGTTAAAGAACATTTATATGCTTTATTACTGACTATTAGACCGTTTTTTTTAGCTAATATCATTATTTTATAGCATCCCATTATTTAATTTATGGATTAAATCCGGATAGCAAATTGATATTCTTCACTTATGACATTCTGCAATTATTGTTGGATAGCCCAAAATTGACGAAGTAAGTCTAAAACGTTAATCACAAAAAACTTTTATTATCCAATAACTTCGAGTCTTTATCGCGGTTAATTAATTTCTTCCTTTAAAAAAACGTTTTTTGGCTTATTTCAGATACCCCTGAAGATGCTCTAGGGAGCGAAAGTACTTGGGCAAGATTTAATTAATAAAACTGTGCTCGATATCTGCCTTTATTTTATCAAAGTTCATTTATTCGAGCATTCAACCTTGTATCTATTTTTTTTATTGTGTTTAAGATATGATTTAGATTTTTTTCCACTTCAGCAACAAAAGTTTTTGGTTGTGCAACAGGAGATGTATTGTCTACGTAATAAAAGTCCTAGTGTTTACTGGTACGGGGTGTGTTAATGTTCTATTATCGGTAAAATTATATTAAGGATTATGTGCAGAAGTATTTTATATAGCTGACAAAATAAATATATTGACCGATAGCTTTTGTGGTCGTTGGAGTTTTTGAAGGTTTAAGCAAGGTAACAACTTTGTCTTTGCTTTGCTTGTCTGCAGACTTTGGATATCAGTAATTGTTATATTTTTGGTACAAATTTTATAAGCTTTGTGCTCAGATCTTCAGTCAGTAACCGTAATATTGTTCATTATATAGGTAGATAGTGGATCCAAGCTCAACATAGTTGAAAGGTTCCCTCAGCTGACTGGTTTTGTCCTCTCTCATTTAAGTTTTTCTTTACTTATTTGCCAGCAGAGATAGCACTTTTACATTTATTATGTGTTTGTCAGGAATCATATTAATACCAAATACCCTAGGTTTGGCCCTCTATATGTTTCCTGCACTAGAAATACGTCACATTTGTGCTAAGCACCCTTAATATTTATAGACCTAATTAGAATAGTTGGTCCTAAAAAGGCCGATCTGACAAAAATCATATTGAACGGGTGATTAGCCGATTAATTAATTGTTCATTACCCAGGGTACGTCAGATTGCGGTGGTCTTATTAGTACTTAAATTTTCGTAAAGGCTTCTCTTTTGAACTCCATAATAAATGGCTAATCTTTAACTTTGCATTAAAAATTTAAATTTTACATACTGTTGATGTATGTTTTACATACATACAAGAGGTACCTTGTGGACAACATGTGCTTAATTAGGAACGAATTGAGATACATAATCAGAAGACGACAAAGGAAAATCTATATACTTAATATATAATAATCTATATAAATGTATACCATTTTTAACAATGCATATTTATAGCGCATTTCCAGAGCCAACGTGCTAATTGTATGTAAAATGAAACTTTTTAAGGTTTTTAATGTTTGTATGAAAGATGAAACCGTATGACACATAACCGTGAAATTTATATACCAACCTATAAATCTCTTTTACAAGAATAGTGACACCTACACATTATCACAATACTACATATCATAATACTAAGAAATTTGTTATTTTAATCTAAGAATAGGCTTTATAATTTACGAGATTTAATTTAATGTATTTAAAATTTTACAGGATCCGGTATAGATATATTAGATATTCTTTTAGATTTTTTAGATATATTATTTCTTCAACACTGAAGTTAGTCCAATCTCTGATATTTCTCTGCCAGATTTTGTCTTTCTTCCCAAGACTTTTCATCCCTCTACTCTTCCTTGCATGATGACGCATAGAATAGAGTATTTATCGTTTCGAACTGTAGCCCAGATACGATGTCCAGATAGACAATTCGTCTTAACGCTTCTTCGTTTGAGACTTTTGCAGTCCAAGGAATTTTAAGAATACGCCTATATAGCCACATTTCGAATGCCTTTAATTTTTTTACAGATTTGGCTGTCAGAGTCCAAGCTTCTACCCCATATAGCAGTTGCGACCATACATAACATTCGACGATCTCAGTCTAATAACCACACTCAAATTCTTATTTGTAAACATTGACTTTTATCTGTTTAGTTTAGTCCTATCATTTTGCTTTATCTGTTAATGATTTCTATAAGAATTTGTAAATCCTCTATATTTTCTGTCATAATTGGGGTTTAGTCTGCAAATTTTATGTTATTAATGATGCTCACTCCATTCCTTACTTCTTTCCCATAGTGTCTCCTAAAATATTAGTTGACAACACACATCTCTGACTGACTCCTTTTTGAATTTCTGCTTGATTTGTCTCTCTATTTTTCACCCGCATGACCGCTGTTTGATTTTAGTAGATTTTTTAGTAAATTAATATCTTGGTATCTAGGTGTATGTATTTTAATGCATGTAAGGGCTTACCAGGTTGAACTATGTCAAATACTTTTGAAAATCTATATTAGATATGAATACGTTTTCATTATAATCTCTGCATTTTTGTAATAGTACCACCATTGCGCACAATTCCTCTTTTGTTCCCAATCGACTTCTAAATCCAAACTATATGTTTTCCAATTGTTCGTCACATTTTTTATTGACAGACGATTTAATGTTGTTATTAATCGGATGAAATTTGTGACTTTTATTAAATTTTGATAATCGTCGACAAATCAAGTCTTTTAGTGACATATTATTCTTTTAATTTTTACTTCTCATTTAATGTCTATCTTTTGTTAATTATTTTTAGAGTAAATATATGATGACTGACATTATTCCCACTTGATTCTTTTGTTTCAGTTATTGCTCTAGCCTAATTTGACATTTTCTTTCTTCAAATCATCAAATTTTCATGGTTTGTTTATATCTCTTTATAGTAAAATTCATATTTTCCACTAAGCCTAACATAAGAAGCAGCAGTGTCATCAAACCAAAATAATCCAGTTGTGCATTACATTTTTGCTGATCGATTTACAAGTAAATTTTAACAAACACATCAAATTGATCATCCTTTTTACTTTCGTATACGATCATACTTATCCAAATTAAATTTTCAATTTTCAAAAACTTATGATACCTCCTCAATCCACAACCCTGCGCCATGGACAATATCTGTTCCGGCTATCGACATCAAAAAAACCTAAGAAATCAGAGATATCGTCAAGCGTCATTAAACAAAAGTTTCGTACACTATTAAACAGATATGGCAATACCTACAGCGTATACACCGATGCATCAAAAAATGAAGACAGAGTTGGAGCAGCAATTTATTCGGAAGACATCTCAGTTAGTTTCCAATTGTCGTCAATTACAACCATCTTTTCGGCTGAATTATTTGCAATTCTAAAAGCACTATCGTTAATACAAAACAAAAACCAAGAAATATGTATAATAATCACAGATTCTCTAAATTCATTTTCCCCACTGACTCAATTATACTGTGACAACCCCCTTCTACTTCTTAGTAAAAAAAACCATAAAAACATTTCAAATAAGAAAATCCAAGTTCATTTTTTATGGGTACTTTCTCATGTCAGAATTGAAGGTAACGAAGTTGTAGATAAACTAGCTAAAAACGCACCAAATAACCTAATGTCCGAAGAAAGTAACATATTGGTACAAAACGATTTAAACTATAAACTTATACTACAAAAAATAATTCAAACATGGCAACAAACTTGGAACAACACTCCATCAAGGCTATATGAAGTCAACAAACATCCGCATCTTTGGAAACCAAAAATAAAAGACAGAAGACTGCCCTAGAAGAAAATACAGATACTAAAAGAATAATTTCTTATCTTAAAGACTGTCAACTTCTTCATATAATTTAAAACATACATTGTAATACACATACATATTATTATTATTATTAATTATGAACCAATGTATATACACTATTTGTATCAACTGTAACATTAATCTTAATACGCTAATGCCTCTGCGTGGTAGATGCGTTTAAAAAAAAGGTATTTATATTAGACTATAGATTATATTAGATTTATATTAGATTAGATATTCAGTTTTGTGAAAGCGCCTGTCTTAGACAAATTGAAGGAGCGCTCCTAAGATTTTTCGGGGTTTGGCTTAAAATTAATTCGTAGTTTATTTTATTATATTTAAGGCAATCATTTAGATTTTTTTTCACTTCAGCAACAAAAGTTTTGGTTGTGCAATGTATCGTCTACATGAAAGTCCTAGTATCTACTGTTATCGGTTAATCATTTGTGTAAATGTAATACAGTGTAGGTGCCATTACGCTACCCCAAGCGAGACCATTCATCTGCGTTCTTCATCTTACCATTGAATGATACGAAAAATCTTCTATTCTGTAGATATACGCGGATAAAACAAGTAATGTTTTTATCCAAGGCGATGTCATGCAGCTTTGGAGAAATGTTCTCTTATTTAATATGTCGTAAGTGGCATTTAGATTGACAAATACCACCCCTGATACCCGATATCTTTCGTACTCGTTGTTGCTTTTTGCAAAAACAGGTACGTTATTACGTACGTTAATAAGTATTACGAATAAAAATAAATAAGCAAGAAGAATATAAGTGATCTATATTTAAACTAAGTGACAGAAAAAAGAATATTATATATACATTTACTTCTAAATTAGAAATTAAATTTTGATATGCCTGACAACGAAAGATACAAAAACATAATTATATAAAGTTGAAAATAATAATAGCTTGTACAAGCGACAAAGAATTTAAAACAATAAGACCGAACATATTATATGTAATTGTAATAGATATGTTGCCGAGAATCAAGATACCCTAAGGATCCCAAATATTTCTTCTTTTAGTATCTGCTATAAGTGTATCCATGTGTTTATGTGTATCTAAAATATAGTATATAGGATATTGAATTCCCTACATTTAAAAATCGAAATATTGAAATAAGACTCTAAAAAATTGGAATTTTAAGAATGATTTATAAATTGTTATAATTTAGATTTTACTACTCCATGAAACATATATTTTATACGTCATAAACTGTAGCAATCGAAACATCGGAACGTTCATTTATATAATAAATATTTCAGTGCCAACGCATTTAAAAAAAAATACTAATAAATAAAAATGAACTCTTGCCTTTTCCAAGTTTATAATAGACACTACTTAAGTTTAAAAATAATTAAGGCAAGTAATATAAATTACCACTCTAAAATATTTAACTGCATTAACCAAGTATTTGTGAAATTTCTCGATGACTAAATTGATTGATATTTAAATAAATTTGAAGTACCAAAATGTACCTGCTGTAAAATTTGAAAGTCTACGACTAATCAAATTATTGGCAGCATCGCAAGAGTTTAGTTGTGTACGCGAGGGTATACATACGGATCCCAAAAGTGTTTTAACCTATTACAGAGTTCACTTAATCCTACGTGTTGCTCGGAGTCTACATAAAGCGCTACGCAGATAATAATATACACGGTGTATATTCTACTGGAGTTAGTATAATACCGTTTTAGAACGGAGCTTACATTAACCGCTAGATGTATATATATATATATATATATATATATATATATATATATATATATATATATATATATATATATATATATATATATATATTATCATTATCACATTAAACTATTGTTCTCACATAAATGAAACTTTTATATTTTTTAGAAGACAGTGTGTCCGCATTGTTGACAGGTATGACGTTTGGACTACCAAAGGAAAAAATGTGGATTCTCAGAGTAATATTGGGATGCTGTTTTATTTTCATTGAAGGACACGTGATAGTTGCTTTTATCACTGTAATTGTTAGACACAGATGGAAAAATTTGTGTCAGATGATGACAGTTTGTATGATACAACCGGTATATACCCTTAAAAATTAAAATAGCTACATATACACACACGCACATGCTCGCCCACACGCACGCACGCACATACACACACACATATATATATATATATCTATATATATATATATATATATATATATATATATATATATATATATATACACTGCCCTCCAAAATTAACGCATAGTTTTAAAAACCCTGGTAACTCAAATAATTTTAATGTTTCGATTTTTGTGCTAATATATTATTGTTACCTCCGGTATATTGTAAAATTTATTGAAAGAACGGTAAAAAACGCTGATGTTTTTACCATTTTTGCAAAAAAAAATAAAAACATGTTAATTGTGCTTTATTTTATTTCAAATTTAGTTGGGTTGGATGACGTTGTGCTGAACGTTTAAAGGGGTTTTTTAAGTTTATTGAGGGTTTTTTCTTTGAAATGAACCACCAGCCGCAAGAAAATCGAAATTTATCAGAAAGTGACCGTTTTAGAATCGTTACTCTTCGCGAAGACGGATACACTCAAGTAGAACTCGCTGAACGTTTTAACGTCACCCAGTCAACCACTTCAAGAGGGTCAACATGTTTTACTACGTTTCTTGACACTGATCAAGGACTTAGAAGGCTTACAACTCCTAATCAAGACCGGTTTTTGACACTTCGTACACTGAGACAAAGGTTTGTAACCAGTGCTTCTCTACAAAATGAATTTTTGGATCGTTATAACTTTAGAATCAGCCAAATTACGATTAGAAGAAGAGTTGCCGAAAACGACCTATACCCTGATTGACCTGAGACCATAGAAGGCAAAGATTATATTTTGCTCGTGAACATGTTGATTGGAATAATGACGATTGGGGAAGAATATGGTTCACCGATGAATCCAGGTACTGTCTTTTTTTGGATGACAGGTGAAACCGAATGTATAGGAAGCCTGGAGAACGCTACGCATAATGTAACCTCGTAGGGACTGTACAGTATGGCGGCGGCTCGGTAATGGTGTGGGGTGGGATTAATTTTGAGGTTCGTACGGAATTAGTTAGAATAGATCGCGATCGGCTTACATCACAGATATATATATATATATATATATATATATATATATATATATATGTATATATATATATATATATATATATATATATATATATATATATATATAATTTCATGCTTGTGCCAGATAATGCCAGGCCACACACGGCAAGAATTGTGTAGCAGTATTGTCAGGAGGTTGGAATTTCTGCCATGGATTGGCCTGCGAGAAGTGCAGACCTCAACCCAATAGAACATGTTTGGGCCATCATAGGCAGACAACTATGACAACTACCTAATGTACCAAATTCATTAGATGAACAGTTTTTGAGGTTGGTTGAAATTTATGATCAAATTGATCAAGAAGACATCAGAACGATTATTCCCAGTATAATAGACCGTTGTTAAGCAGCAATAAATGCCAGAGGAGGCAATACTCGATACTAGTACACGGTACTAGTATTTTCAACTTTAAAAATTTCAATCTCGTCAATAATTTATAATGTTAGTTTGCTTAGATCAGTTGTTTGTTTAGATGTTTAGATTTATGATGTTATATTGTTAAGTTCAATAGGTACAATTAAAAAAAAAAAGAAAAGTTTTTTGTTTAAGATGTTTTAAAGCAGAAAAGAACGAACAAAATTTTTTCATTACTTAAAATAAGAATTTTAAAATTATGCGTTAATTTTGGAGCGCAGTATATATATATATATATATATATATATATATATATATATATATATATACAGAGTGATGAAACGTCAAATAAGCCATAGGAAACTCAATATAAAATTCTGAATTGTTGAATTCCTGCTTTCCTATTTATTTTACACCAAAAGTCATCAGAAACTATTTGTAGAGGACTGAAATTTGTATGTTAAAATTGTTGTACTAATTAAAAGTATTCCAAAATTTTGCAAAAGTATAATACGTTTTTAATGCCACCCCTAAAGCCAGGCCACACGCAGTGCGATAATGTGAATGACGTGTTGCGTTTGGTCATATTGATGTTTCTGATGTTTGACAATATTTGAATTGCTAAAATTTTTATTTTGTGATTTATTGTTTAAAAAACAATAAAGTTAATTAA
The DNA here is from genome assembly GCF_040954645.1 of Diabrotica undecimpunctata. NCBI lineage: Eukaryota > Metazoa > Arthropoda > Insecta > Coleoptera > Chrysomelidae > Diabrotica > Diabrotica undecimpunctata. The sequence goes on from NC_092803.1 coordinate 143,517,686, forward strand.
AACCTGTACTCAGAAAGTAGCAATAACAAAAATGTTTTATTCAGGCAATAGTGATTTCGTTGGTGAATGTTTTATTCAGGTCGTCGGTCACGACGACCTGATAGGTGATAGAAAGGAGATAGAAAAGGCAATATTCAATTCAAAAAACAATAAGGCACCTGGACCAGATGAAATCCCGTCAGAAATACTCAAATTACTGGATGAAAGGGAAATTTCAGCACTACACAAAATATTTAACTTAATTTATGAAACTGGCTGCTATCCTCAACAGTGGTTACGCTCTACCTTTATTCCCCTGCCCAAGAAAGTCAATGCAAAAAGATGTGAGGATCACAGACTCATTAGCCTGATGAGTCACACTTTAAAGATATTCTTAAAAATACTACATCAAAGAGTATACAAAAAATGTAAATGGGACATCAGTGACTCCCAGTTCGAGTTTACGCAAGGTTTAGGAACACGAGAAGCAATAGTAGCAACACAGGTGCTGGTTAAAAATTGTTACGATCAGAAGAAGGATGTGTTCCTATGCTTTTTAGATTACCAAAAAGCGTTTGATCGTGTCCAACACAAGTTAATGCAGATCCTCAAGAAAGTTGATATAGACCAAAAAGACATAAGATGCATTGAAAACTTGTACTGGCATCAAACGGCACAGTTAAAAATAGACAATTCTATATCCAAACCCATACATATAAGAAGCGGCGTTCGACAGGGATGTGTGCTTTCCCCTTTTTATTTAACATTTATTCGGAAGCCATATTTCAAGAGTCTCTGGAGGATGCAAAGATGGGAATCAAAGTGAATGGAGTACTGATCAACAACATACGATATGCTGATGATGGTCTTAATTTGTGACAACATAGTCGATCTTCAACAACTTGTCACTATAATCGGAGAATACAGTAAGCGAATGGGATTAGAGATTAATACCAAAAAAACCAAATTTATGATCATCTCCAGAAACTTGGATGCACTTGAAAACTCCACCATAACACTGAATACTAAGTCCATTGAAAGAGTGAGTAAATTTAAATACCTGGGATCGTGGCTTTTTGAAGACTGGGCATCGGACAGGGAAGTAAAATGTCGCATTGAGCAAGCTCGACAAGCTTTCGTAAAATTCAAGAAGGTACTGACTTGTTTAGAGTTCGATCTTCAACTGAGACTAAGGTTTACTAAGTGCTACGTGTGGTCAGTGCTGCTATATGGCGTAGAGGGCTGGACACTCAAAACGAGGGATATAAACAGATTAGAAGCTTTCGAAATGTGGCTCTATCGCCGTATCCTAAAAATACCATGGACAGCGAAAATCACAAATATAGATGTCCTTAAAAGAATAAACCAAGAACGCCAACTTTTCGAAACCATCAAGAAAAGGAAAACGGCGTATCTAGGTCACATCATGCGAAATGAAAAATACCAGTTCCTCCAACTTATAATCGAGGGTAAAATTGAAGGCAAGAGAGGAATGGGACGCAAGAAAATGTCCTGGCTCCGAAACATAAGGCAATGGACAGGGATTAACGACATACAATCTCTGATACATATTGCAAGAAATAGAGAATTAATGGAAAATGTGATCGCTAACATCCATTAGTGGATTTGCATCTAAAGAAGAAGAAGAATAGTGATTTAATTTAGAAAATCAAAATAAAATAAAAATGTTAACAGCAGTAGTAGAAAACCCTAGAATAAGCTCCGGGACCATTGCAGACCAGTTAAATATTCATAATTTCACGGCCTTAAAAATTTTGAAAAGGAATAAATTCAGTTCATATAAATTTCAATGTCATCAAGAACTACGAGAAGGAGATGCTGAGAGACTAGGGCTAATGCAGGCAAATAATTTTTAAAAAACATTTTGTTTAATGACAAATGTACATTTACATTAAATAATGAACCAAATGTTCAAAATTATAGGATTTAGTCGACAAGAAAGCCTGAGGAATTTATTGAAAGTCATACCCAATATCGTCGAAAAATAAATGGTTTAGATAAATATATTTAGACACAATATTATTGGACCATTTTTCTATGAGGAAAATATAAATTCAAAAAAGTTCTTAGACTTGCTACAAGAAGAGAATTCACCGAGACTTGCAGAACTAGCTCCAGATGAAGAATAAATTTGGTTTCAAATGGATGGATTCTGTGCGCACAATAACTAGGAGGTTAAGGAAATCCTTAAAACCAGCTTTAATACCTTGACTGTGGCGGTTAAATACTTAATATACTAGTTCTTGCGTCACATGCCCCCGGATATACTTTATGATATATTCGAACTATACGTCACATGCCCCCTATGACATGTGTGTACATGTAAGTACTTCATGTCTTCTAGTACAAAGAAGTATAACTTTTGCATATATTACATACAGAAAACTATTATAGAAGAATTATTCTACTTTCTTCTCAAACAGGACATTCCGCCAACATCCGGTGTAGCACAGACAGCTAAACAAATTTTCTCTTGGAGGTAATTGGATAAAATTAAAGGTGTTTATAAAAACAAAATACTTTATATTAAAATAAACAGAACAAACGCATTTTCAAAATTGATTGGTAATTTTTGCTTCTTCCTAATTATATGCCTTATTTTGTTTTGGAGTTTGTATTTAGTTTAGTGAAATATTTATTTAAAAGGTTGTTGCCTTTGTGGGCCACTGTTATGTTATGTTTGGCTAAAAGATTTGTTAATTGTCCGAATAAACCTTTTATATATGGAAGAGTTGTATAAGTAGTTTAGATACTGTTGGGTTTATTGGTATTTGTATTGTTGCTTGAATAATGAACTCGATATAGAGAATATAATAATGAACTCGATATGAAGAACGAGCAGAGAGCAACTCAATCTTCATCCGATGCCGACAGTATCGAAGATCCCTTTGACAGTGACGATTCATTGCTAGATAAAAGTTATTTTCCTAAATCTTCGTTATCTTCCAATTTAAATTCTTCCTCTATTAATAGTGATGCCGAAATTATTACCACACCATATGAGCAAGTTCCATTTGGTACACAGTGAGACAAAAAATGAATTATTGGCGACATAATTTTTTTAATCATCGATAAGAACTCACAGCTTCAGCCATAACGATTTTTGGTATTTAATGTATCACTTCCACAAATAGAAAGGCCTGTAGTTTAAATTCAAAAAAGTTAGGTAACTTTAAAAACAACCTTGCACATGTCTCAGTATGTATCACCCCTGGTACACATTGGGACATGTTACTAGTACACAATGAGACACATGATATATTCCATAGTTCGATAATAAAAATAAAAAAAATAGTTAATATAACTTCGTAAAATACTTATATATTTCCCAAGAAAACATAAGAGCTGATATCTGAAATAAAGGCTAATTAGCAAACGTCTAGATAACCAAAATTTATTTCAAATTTATTGTAAGATGCTGTCAGTCTCTTGTTATTGCGAAATGGCGTTGGATTTGAAAGAAAAAATCTAACGGCTTTTTTTCCACGAAAGCAATATCAGGAACAGTGGGAAATACGAAACACGAGGCACCTATTTTGTTGGTTTTGAGCATAAAATTGACCTCTATTTTTGAATTGTTGCACGATACAACAAGTGCCACGTAAAATATGTTTTTGGACTTTTCTTTCAATCTCAATAAAATATAGTCACCCTCTACGTGGTCACGATTGCAGACAAATGCTTTATCATTCACTGGTCCTATCCAAGAATCATCGTTATCATCACTATCTCCCAAATTAAAAACTGGTTTACTTTCATCCGAAGAACCCTCAATATCCACAACACGTGTAACTGTCTGTTTTATTGTCAAAGAAATCAATTGGTTCCGTTTTGCTTCGAGTCCATCTTTCTTAGGGTTGCTTGTGAGGATCCTACTTTTCTTCTTCTCTCTCGGCTTTCTATTAACTTTTCTTGCCGTGGCCTTAGGATATTCTTGCAACATCTCTGGTAAAATGAAATTTTTATTTTCTTTAATAGTTCTAGAAGGTGTTTCACGACCTAAGTCTAGAGGAACAGAGTTTACAGCCGATGGTCCTGGAAGGACGTTATTAAAGGACTTTTCTTTTATAATTTTCATAGAACGATCTGTCATTGCCGATTCAAGAAAGTCGTTCTCTCTTAAAACATTTGGATTGAAGGGACATATCCCTATTTTTCAAAGCCTGACCGAATATTTTGAGGTACGAACGCTATATCGTGTGCTGTACCAACCAACTCAGCGATATTGTATATTATGATGGGCGTTCCTGGATGATTCAGTAGCCAAGCCTCATATGCAGCATTATAATATGCCTTGAAAGAGCCAAAGACAGCCACATCTAAGGGCTGGAGTTTGTTGCTACAATGTGGAGGCAACGTTAAAATGTTGACACCTGCTTCTTGAGCCATCATGATTACTTCCACTAGGACGTGGTTCTCGTGGTTATCAAATATTAGCAGCGACGGATTTTCTTTGGAACTGCTGTTGTATTTAATAAAATGTTCTAATACTTGTAAAAAAAGTTCTGCTGTCATCCAGCCTGAAAGGTTAGCTATTCCCAAGGTACCACGATGTGCTCCATTAAGCATATGCTCTAGAATTTACGTAGAAACACCATCACTGGTGGAGAGTATATGCCAAGGGCGGATATTATACAACAGGAGGTAGCTAGTACACCATATTCACCACTAGTAAAGCTAGTTACTTGTTTAATGCCTTTTTCAGTCACAACTTCTTTGGAGTCGTAAACAGTTTTTGTGCTAGTCTCATCAGTATTAAAAATACGTGAACTCTCAATTAAAATAGGATCTTTTTGCTTTATTTAGGATGTTTTGAAGATTATCAAAAAACAGCTGAACGTTATGTCAGTTATAAGAAGTTAAGCGTGCCAAGCTACATGCCTCAAGTTGTCGTATACTCACCTTTTTTCTTTTCATAAATGCCCGAATCCAGTCGATACCGGCCGTTCTACTTTCTGTCCATGATTTTGGTACCTTCAATTTGTTTACTTTAGCTACATCAAATGCGATGCGTCTAACAGCTACGGTGGTTAGGCCGTAGGCCACATTACTGCAAGTTTTAATATAGTTACACAGGATATCTTTCTGTTCAGACGTAAAAATGTTGTTCACCGAATAATTTGGTTGCATAATAATTAATAAATTTTCAGGATTATTTCTTTTCTTCTGTACATATCTCTGAAGGGTTTGAAATTTGGCATCAAATTATTGTGCGGCTGGTTTTAATGAACATATTCCATCAATGACAGCTTTAGCAGCATTCAACATCTGTTCAGCAGACGTCTAGCCAATTTTGCGAGGAACATTCAGTTTTCTAAGCATCTGCAACAAAAACGGTATCATCATATTCAGGTAATTGTATTAATATTCATTTGTGGTACACAGTGAGACAGTCCAACTATGTACCAGTAATGATTGTCTCACTGTGTACTGTGGGACGTTATTTTGAAATTTACCATTCTGAAACAGTACAACAAGTTATAGACAACAACGTACCTTGTTCACAACACCTGATGCGGCAATATTCAGCTGAGATAACGTAATAACTGCGTATAGTTTCAGCAAAATATTTCTCTGAATATTGGTTTAAATGTAATTTTATACCATCAAAAACACGTTTTAGTTACACATTTTCACTATACGCTATATTGCAAAAATAACAATAGTAGCGACATCTGTGATGTAATAACCCTCCTTAAGTAGATTGGCGAAGCAAATGGAAAAAAAACTTTTAAATTTAAATTGGTTGTCTTACTGTGTACCGCGTCTCACTGTGTAGCACCTTCTCCTGCACGTTTTATAAATAATTTTTAAATGACTTTTATTCATTTAAGGGATGCGCCGGTATTTATTTGATGGCTTTTCATATGCAATCAGTTTTACCCAGTTTAGAATTACTACGTGGCATATCAAGTAAACTAGATATACAGGACGACACTTTTGAAGAACAGATCCGTAAGAAATCTAGAAGAGAAATTTTTGTTGCCGGTATAGTCATGATGACGAATTTCTTATCTAACGGTTATTTTGTACCATTTTGGCTCCATGACGATAGAATAGATATTATTGATTGGTTTGTGAAAAATTATTATAATGAACGTATACGGATTGTGATAATTATATTAGGAGATATCGGTGTCTTTATAGGTAAAGAGCTAAATTTACTATATTGTATTGTTTAATTTTTTGTGATTAAAATGGCTGATGAAATTTTAGTAGCACTACAACAATAATATATATATATATATATATATATATATATATATATATATATATATATATATATTTATATATATATATATATATATATATATATATATATATATATATATATATATATATATATATATTGTTATGATGTATTATTTGTGAATGATGTTTTATTGAGCAATTCTTCTTTAAAAATAAAATTATTCTTCATTATGTACTCATTATTCCTTGCTTCCCATTTTTCTCACTCCACCTTGTAGGCATCCATCTGCTTAAAATTTCAATTCCTTTAATATTCACTACAATTATTCTTTACATTCTTTTGGGACATTTGCCTATCATCAAAATACATTTCTTCTTCATAAACATCATTATTTTCTTTTAATAATATCCTATCAACTCTTATTCCTTCTTCCACCTCATCTTTCTGCATAAATTTAATTATTTGCCCTTTTTCAAAATCTATCTTTACTTTCTTCTTTTCCAATTCATCATTTCTCATTAATGTATCAACACATAAATCCTTGACAATAAATCCTTGCATATTAATTTCTTTATTAAGAATAATAATTTTAAAATTGGCTAGGTTATTAATTTCACCCAACTTCTTATTATTTGCACCAACAATTTTAATTTTTGGAATCTTTATTATATCTGATAGTTTTAATGTATTAAAAATAAAATTCTCCGAGACTAAAGTACTTTCTGAACCAGTATCTATGATAACCTTAATCATTTTATTATCTTTGGCCAAAGCATTTATATAAATTAAATTAATAGATTCAATAATTTTATCTTCAGCTAAAGAAATAAATTCAGAAGGTTTTTCATAATAGCAATGGCCTAACTTGTAATTCAGAAAGTTTACTGAACAAAATTTTGATTGTTAGAATTGTCAGATTGTATCTGACCACTTGGATCTGATGTCCTATGTCTTTCCCTACTATGACTTCTACTCACATTTTCCTCCCTTGTACTACTTCGTTCCCTGTCTTCGCAGCTTCTATTCCTTCGTACACAATTTACCTGTATGTTGTAATTAGGTCGTTCTGTATTTCTTCTATTGTTAAAATCTTGTCTATTATTATTAGTACTGTTAATAAAATGTTGTCTATTATAACTAGTATTGTTATTAAAATTCTGTCTATTTTGATTAATGTTATTATTATTAAAATTTTGTAAACTATCACCATATCTATTATTATTATATGATTGTCTATATTGTTGATTATCATTCTTATTATATTGAAAGTTATTATTGTTTTTTCTATTGTTGTTATTATTACTTGTCATATTACCTCTTTGTATTCTTTGAATAAAATTAATAAAACTCTCTATTGTTTGAATATTTTGTACAGTTACTGTTTGCACAACATCAGCATGAAAATGTCTAGATACATTTAAGACTGTTTTATCCTCTCTAACTAAGTGGTGGTTCCAAATATTTTGCAACCGTTATCAGTTTTAATGAATAATCTGCCATATTTGATCTTAAATTGTGATTATACTTTCCAAAATATAGAATTTCTCTAAATTTGGCTTGCTCTAATTCACCCCAATAATAATTTAAAAATTTATTTTCAAATGTTTGAAAATTATCTAAATCATTTTCAATACTGGCAAACCAAGTTGCTGCATTATCACTTAGTGTCATTCTAATATAATCTTTAATATTATTCACTAATCTTAATTTATGTTTTAAACTATTTATGTATACTTTAGGATGCAGATTTTTTATATTACCAGAGAATTTAATCCCAGTCTTATTTGTTAAATTTAAGTAAGGTCTCCCTATGTCTCTCATTTGTGAAATATCATCTATTCTCTGTTCCACATTTCTTATTTGATTACTATTTATTTGGATATTTTGTTGTATATCGTCTAATTTTTCTTCTGTGTTTCTCCTGTCTTCGTTAATTTTTACTTCTAAGTTACATTTCTGCAACTCTATTTTCTGTTCTATATCTATCTTATTATCTTGAATAATCCTCTTTACTTCTGTCCTCTCATTTTCTATCCTGTTCTTGTAGTCATTCCGTATATTTTTTATTTCATTTGCTACTTTTTTCTCTGCAGCTTCAAGTTTTTTATCCATTTGTTTTTCTATTTGTTTTACAATTTTATTATTACTATTTTCTTTTCTATAATTATCTTCCAATTTCTGTTCCATTTTTTTCATGTCTTCTTTGATTTCTTTTGAATTCTCTTTCATTTTTTTTGTATTCTCTTCCATTTTCTGTTCCATTTTTTTCATGTCTTCTTTGATTTGTTTTGAATTCTCTTCCATTGTCTTGTTCATCTACATCATTAATGACATCAAAGCTGTCATATTGACATTTTCCTCTCTTTCTGGATTCATTTCTGCAGTGTCTTGTGGAACTTGAACTAAAATCTTCTCTTGTACAGGTTGTATTTCTACTTCCACATCTTCATATGAGAGTACTTATCTTCCCAAACTAATTCTTTTAAATAGAGAGCCACCGCGGTGGGCGCCAAATTTTTATGATGTATTATTTGTGAATGATGTTTTAATGAGCAATGAGTGTTTTTTAATAATATATATATATATATATATATATATATATATATATATATATATATATATATGTATATATATGTATATATATATATGTATATATATATATATATATATATATATATATATATATATATATATATATATATATATATATATATATATATATATATATATATATATATATATATATATATATATATATATATATAAGGTTTTTATCTCGGTTCCCAAAGAATTAGTTTGTAAGCACTTTTTAAAATTATCTTTATTATATCTATTATGAAACACACATATATATTTAACATGGCCAATGTAAATTTAAAATAAACTATCTTTAAATTGAAATTCTTATTAAACTAATTAAATTATATAGACAATGTAAATTTTAAACAAACTATCTTTAAAATTGAAATTGTTATGACACTAACTAAATTATATTAACAAATTTTTGTACCTTTCTGTCACTGAATGCCTAAATGAAACTGTTCTCCACTATATAGATTTTAATCACCACTCAATGTCTTCGTTCTCAGCTTCGATTATCCTTGTTTTTGTGAAATTACTTTTTCCAATTATCAGCTTCCACCAATTTAAAATATTTTTGTTCTTAATAGCATTTATATTTATTATTCTTTTTAATATACCAATATGAAATCACCATATAAATATTATAATTTTAATTTCTTCTAATCTCCATTGACCATATATTCTTCTAATATACTTTCCAATCCTATCAAATTTTAATACTAAATCACTGATTATTGCGTACTTTATACTTTCTTCCTAATTCTGACTGATTAATCTTAAACTTACTGAACAACTGACTTCACTAACTGTAACTAACTGTGTCTGTCTTCTTAATAACTAACTGTCTGACCTTATACTGACTTCATACTAACTGTTCTGACCCCCTTACTGACTGATTGACCATTTTGAATCCAAATCGCCGAGTATTTATGCCTTTTCAATATTCCAGAACCATCTGACAAGAAATCCTATTCGAATTGTTCTATTTCCTCTATATGAATGTTCTCGAAAAAGTATATGTTCGATTATGTCCATAGACATAACCATATTCGTCAAGGTTCTACCGTAAACAAAGGTTAAATTCTGTGTTCTAGAGAATTCTTTTCTTTTTTATCGAGAATTTTATTGACATTTAGGCTTTTCAGATCAGAATATAAACTTATATGTAATTTAAACAACCTAAATTAATAAATTACACTATTTCAAATCTGTAACTATATGTAAACTAAACATTTCAAACCAATAAATAACCCCACTTTATATTCGTAACTATTATTTATCTGTCATCTATTCAGAGTAGGTATATTTGGTTGCCTATGAACATGGCTCATTTAAATATATTTACAATATTATAATTAAGTAAAAAAAACTTTTTATACTTATTATATGCTAATTTCTTAAAAATGCCCCCACATAAATATATTCTATAGTATATAACTTATTAAAATAACCAAACACTTTTTATATCTAATATTATCTAGTATGTAACTTATAAATTATTTTTTAAACATTATTTTTCTTTCTCCTATAATTAATATCATTTCAATATATATATATATATATATATATATATATATATATATATATATATATATATATATATATATATGTATATATATATGTATATGTATATATATATATACAGGGTGTTTCAAAAAGGTATCCCATAAATTAAATGACGCATTCTGGGGACAAAAATAAATTGATTGAATCCAACTTACCTTAGTGTACAAAAAAAAAAGTTACAGCCGTTTGAAGTTACAAAATAAAACTTGTTTTTTGCATTATCTCCTAAACTTTTTGACATTTTGTAATAAAAATGGACACGCTACTTTCTTGTTCTGAAAGCATTTTTGATAAAAAAGAAACAACAAAATCTAAGCGCACAGAAAAATTTTAAGAGGGGTGTGCAGCCTTAAATCCCCCCAAACTTTTGAGTACGTACAAAGAAAATGAATTTTGTGGCATCATTAGTTTAACACATTATTTTTAAAAATTTTTTGCCTCTTATCACTTAAAAAAAAAACAGTTTTTATTGATTTACGGCCCTTTTTGTTAACCTTTAAAAAATTACGTGCAACTAAATTAATGGCTTAAATAAATTAACAAGTACAAAAAATAAAAAATGTCTATAACCTCTATAAATATGATATTACAATAAATGTTCAAAAATACCCCCATTTTCTTTAATACACATTCGGTATCGTTTTAATAAGGAAAACCGGATGCGTTGCAAATCAATGAAATTGCTGGCAGCTTCAATTATTCTAACCCTAAATTTTTGTTCGTCCTCTATTGTTACAGAATACGCTTTCTCTTTTATAAACCCCGAAAAGCAAAAGTCCATGAGGTTAAGTACTGGGGCGACTCCTTGGTATAGGTGCGTCACGACTCCTTCCAATCTACCGACCAGGATACTGCCTGAAAAGGTATTCCCGGACTTCATTACTGTAATGCGGTGGAGCGTCATCTTGTAGAAACCACATATTTTGCCTATTGCAATATTAACTTCTTTTACATACAATTGTAAATCGTTTGCCAAGAACTGCAAATAAATATCACCATTTAAATTATTGGAAAGAAATACTGGGCCTATTAAATTGTTATCCAAAATTCCTTCCCATACTGAAAGTCCTTTGGTGACGAGTCCGTTTTATTGGCGTGAGTATTTTCGTCAGCCCAAATGTGCTCATTATGATGGTTTGTTATTCCATTTCTACTGAAGGTAGCCTTATCGGTAAACAAAATATTTCTAATAAAATTACCATTTCGAGTGTTTTCCGTTAACAACCAATCGCAAATTGTTTAGGGTTTTAGCAGCTGATCTTTCAAACGCCTCCAAACCCTTACGCGATTAACATTTAGTTGAGCAGCTATTACCTTTGTACTTGTTCCAGGGACTTCTTCAATGGTTTCTAAAATGTCTTCATCAGTTGCATCCATTATTGGACGACCACTATTGAAAGCAAGTTGCGGTTGGAACGTACCCGTTACCCGTAAACGACGATCAATGGTCAGAAATAATCGTCTATCGGACGTATTTCGATTGGGGTATTTTACTACATAACGCCTTGCGGCTGCTGCACTATTTCCTTGACATTCACCTACTATATTCCGATAGTTTATTGAAATCATAATTTAATCTGATCCAACTTACCCTAAGTTAAATGCATATCTGCCATTTCCTGAATAATATCAAAATTTTTAATATTAATCTTATTTACACAATAAATGATAGCTTCAAATTATTGACTATTATTGATAGTACTGTTTGTAATTATTGTATCCGTAGGAACTAATTGTAATTTTATGGTCAACTAGGAGAAAACTAGTTTTTTGAAATAGTGATAAGAGGCAAAAAAGTTTTAAAAATAATGTGTTAAACTAACGATGCCACAAAATTCATTTGATTGAACGTACTTAAAAGTTTGGGGGGATTTAGGGCTGCATGCTGCCCTTAAAATTTTTCTGTGCGCTTAGATTTTGTTGTTCCTTTTTTACGAAAAATGCTTTTAGAATAAGAAAGTAACGTGTCCATTTTTATTACAAAATATCAAGTACTTTGTTGACTCGTTTGGAAAAAACAATATTGAGTTTTGGTTGGTTGGAGTTAATAAAATGACTATTAGAAAACTATCTTTTAATACTCAAGCTTTTGAACGTGTTTACATTCTTTTTAAGAGCTACAAGATAAAGTAACCGATAAAGTGGAAACTAACATAATGCAAAAAAATAACTCACCAGATAAATATCTAGGTTGGTGGATCGAAATTGCTGAAATGCAATTTTTTCATTTCTTTCGTTAAGAGGTATGTGAATGATTTGGTTTTGGCCTTCACAGAGACAGAATTTATGAAATTGTCAATATTTTCAACAGCTATAATGAACATATACAATATGCAGTGGAAGAAGGTTGGGGGTGCTCTACTATTCCTTGACATGAGAATTGTTAGAAAATGAAGATGAACCTTATAATAGGATTAAAAAAACGTATCATAAGATTATCTCATCCAGACTACTTCTACAGGAAGATGTTCTATTACTAAAGAGTATTTTAATTATAAACCCTTATTCTCCACATATGCTAAACAGGATGCTTTTTTCCACTATTGTTAATGTGAATAATCCGACATCATCTTTTGTGAAATCTCACAACACCGCTTGCTTCTGTTAATTAAAACATCTATTACCATGTACTTCCTACATACCATCATTAACACCTGAGTTAATCAATATCTTAAAGTTTATTGACAATGAAAAAATAGCTACAAAAAACATCAAAACCATTACTCCAAAACCATTATCTCTGTATTCTATACCCAAATACATAAATACATATATATGTAAGTAGCTTTAAGCAAAAGCTTGCTGTTGGTCTGACGAAATAAAAGCCATATATTATGGCGTTTGGAGTACAAATTAGTCAAACCTAACGTGTTTGCATCAGTATCAATAGAACGATGTAACAGTTATTTCGGTGCAGTAACCACCTCTTCAGTCGACTCAGGCTTGATACCAATTCAAATCGGAAGGTCCAACGAATGTCTCCAAAATACTTCCCACGTTATTGGTTAGCGCACAGAGGTTTCACTTGCTTTGATGACGAAGAACTAGACAATTTAAGAAATCGTTTCCTGTCCTCTGGGTGTCAAAATGTGTAAATAGTAGCTTTCAGCAAAAGCCTGCTGTGCTCTGCTGTAATAAAAGCCATATATTATGGCGTTTGGAGCAAAAATTGGTCAAAACCTTTCGTGTTTGAATCGGTAATGATAGATATAACAGTTACTTTGGTGTAGCCTTCACCTCTTCAGTCGACTTAGGTTTCATATTAATTCAAATCAGAAGGTCCAACTAATATCTCCAACATACTTCCCACGCCAGTGGTTAGCCCACAGAGGTGTCACCTGCTTTTATGGCGAGAAACTAAACAATTTAATAAATCGCTTTTTGTTCTCTGGTTTGTCGAAATGCGCAAATTATAGTAGCTTTCACCAAAAGCTTGCTGTTGCTCTGATGAAATAATCAGTTAGAATAATGATTAAAGACATTAGATTTACGTTTCGATTTAAATTCGTATCAAGCCCGAGTCGACTGAAGCGTGATTACACGCGTCGATGTGAACATTACACCGAAATAGCTGTTATACTGCTCTATTAATACCGATTTAACCCGAAAGGTTTGACTAATTTGCGCTTCAAACATCATAATCTTTTTATTTTATTTCATCAGAGCAATAGTAAGCTTTTGCTGAGAGCTGAGGACAGACGACGATTTATTAAATTGTTTTAGAGCGATGCATATCCTGAAAAAGGTAAATACTTTTACTGTCGTCGTACATCAAAGTATTTTTGAAAAAAGTGTCAAAAATTGAATGCTTAGGTGAGTGACTTTAATGTCTGCTTCTAGTTTAGGTTAATAATAATTATTAACCCATTGTTATACCTTTTATGTTAAAAACTATAACGTTAAGACTATCAAAGAGAATTGAAATACTAGTCTAAAAATAATACCTCAATCAACCATGGGAGCTTATCCTTTATGCTTCGCCTAGCTCAGTATCTCAAGTGTGAGTTCGTCTTGTCTTAAACTAGGAATTAAACCATAAACCCTTAGCTGATAGCAAATAAAACAATTATTTACCCAATCATATTTATTAAAAAAAAAATAAAAAAAAACAATCAACCCTGCCAATGCTTTACAATAACTAAATTTGGCGATACTTATGGCATCGATAGGTGATTGGGTGGCCTCCCAATTAGATGGTTAAGTCCTCCAATAAAGTCAATACATTCTCCAATAATATTCTATAAAACTAATAAACTGGTAATACAGCCAATAAATTCTTGAATGCGGCCAATAAACTAAAATATAAGGAACAGCTTGTATTAGAGACACATCAAAAGTGGTTTAGCTTCCTTGCCATTTAACCAAATTACAATTAAACAAATAGCAGACGCCAAGGATAAAACGAAATATAATTATTAATAAACTTACTTAAATTCTTTGTAAGATTCCTACATGCATATAATTGAAAACGTGCTTTCGAAATAAGTAAGGGTATGAATGTTGAAAATGCTGTCAGAATTAAAGAATATAGATAACAATAAAAGTACTTACCCCAAGAGAATTCTGCAGACCATAAAATGAAACTTATATTAATTTTTGCCTTCTTTTATAAATTTCAAAAACAGACGAAAAATTATATTTCCACTACGTTAGAAAAGTTGATTGACAGAAAGTAGGGAGACTAAAATGAAGTTTGCACAGATTACATAGGACGTATGCCTATGAGAGAATTAGCACTTCTGTCAACATAGAACATAATATTTAGTCTACCGGGTAGAAAGAGAGAGGGCAAATATTTATTCTACGGGACAGAAAGAGAGAGAAAAGAAAGACAGAGGGCGCCAACCACTTTTGAAAAAAAAATAGTAAAAACAAACCCTGAGGTAAAAAAAAATAGTAAAAACAATGCTTGAGGTAAAGAAATTAATAAATTAACAAAGAAATTAAAATAAAATAATTATTTAAATATAAGTTAATAAAGATTGACGTTTATAAAGTTACAAAACTTAAATATTATTAACTAATTAATTGAAACTTATGGAATATTATATAATTTAAGCCTAAAATAATATGCAGATTGGTAATTTGCAAGCGGCTCAAAGAATTATAATCGTGCGCACGATGAAAGGTTAAATCACGGTATATTTTGTTATTTTGCATGAATTATTTTCTGCTGACTCTCGTCAATATTCGAATATTTTAACTTTATAATTATATTTATTTTAGCATCATATGGACTTACTGTTATGGTGTATTATATAATGTATATATCTTTTTATACAACATTGCAAATTGATTGGTTGTTTAGATACATTAAAGTAAATTTAAGGAAGCCTACCAGTAATGCTTGCATGTTAGACAACAAATACCAAGAAAATATTCGCTATCATTTGAACGAAGTAGCGAAATATCATATAAATTTTAAAAAGTAAGTGAACAACAGCTTCATTATATATTTTTACTACTATTATCTTACAAGAAATAGTACTAACAACCATCTGAAGCTTGCCAGTATTTTTCTTTTTAGTTAAAAAAACACAGGAATCCTTTCCCAAGTTAATATGCTCCTTTTCTAACTTGGCTGCACCGTACTAAAGACGACCAATAGTCAGAAATACGTATATACGGTTGCCTTCCATCGATATACCATTTTTGGTTTTCTCTTTTGCGAGATATGCCATTACTTTTTACTTTTATTATTCACTCGCATTATCCTTTTTTACTTATATATATATATATATATATATATATATATATATATATATATATAAATATATATAAATATATATATATATATATATATATATATATATATATATATATATATATATATATATATATATTAACTTGATCAAGTGACAAAAGAAAAAATTAAAAAATATTTTTTTTTGGAACAAATTCGAGATTTTTTTCAATTTCCTATCATTAGAAATAACCACCTGACTTTCTTAGTTGTAAACTTCCTTTTTTGCTCTTATAGAAAAAAAAGTATGGGAGGGAATTTGATAGTACATTTTTGGTAATATTTTTTTAAAAGAATATATTACTTTTATTTAATAATTTTTGGTATTAAAGAACAAAAACTTAGATTGAAAAAAATACCAAAATTCGTAATTACAGCCCATCGGACGGAATTAGTTTAGCTACTAAAATTGTGCTCTAATAACGGCCTAATCTATTTTTGTACACACTGCATGTAGGTGAAAAAATATTTTCTGTAATAATTTGCAAGCAAATATTGTAACCAACGAATTTCTCAGTGCGTACTTGAAGCATTAAGGATTGCCGACCGTTCTCGAACTGATTGCGTCTCTTGATTAAATTGAACTAACTAAAACAAAATCTAAAACATGTCACCCCACCATTTGTACCTAAAAAAATGGCATAATAAATTTCTCGCTAGGATACATACGTGCATAAGTTTAACTGACTTAAACGTATTAACAAAAGGATTTCAATTTTTTGATTAGGCCGGATTTACATCACGAATTTGTATAATCCGTTAATAGGTAGTTTTTCCTTAATATATTTTTCTATTTTGTTTACGGAACTCTGACATTTTAAGCAAATAGTTGCCACGTCATGTAATGATTTCAGGTTTCTCTACCAACGCATAATTCCTGTTGTACTTAGCATAAGTAAATTTCAAATTATGTAACTGCTCATTCAAAGTTACATGACTCATTTAGAGAATTACTTCATTAGTTTTTATCGCAGAAAAGATTTTGTCTAAAGTAGAAATTTTCTTATTAAAATAAAAAGAATGAACTGTAGTGAATGAAATGTACTTATAACTCCAGGAAAACTAAATATACACTAACCATATATGCACCCTTTCTTCGCTACTGGCATGTTTCCTGGTAACATTCATTGTGATAGTTAAACGATACAAAAACATCCTTAGATTAATGCAACTCCTTTCATTAGTCTTAAGCCTTAGGTTACATTGGATGCGTAACACTAAGGGTAAGGTTACATTGGATGCCTAAACGTGCGAGTCTTTACACGTGCGCTCATGTACATCAAGGTGTCGTCAGATAATATGTTTACATTGGGCACATCTTGTGCAATAGTCTGATCCAAAATGGACGAAGAAGCAGGATGATTTTTATTTAATGGAAAACATTTGCTTAAAATATATGCTTCTAAAAAGAAAAAGCAATATTGGGTTAATGATATATATATGAGAAAAGATAAAGAAGGTGAATATGTGACCCTTCTCGAACAATTAAAGAAGCAACCAACAAAGTTTTTTGAATACCTTAGAATGTCGCCATTAACATTTGAATATTTGCTAGAAAAGCATCATAGCAGACTGGAGAAATACTCGAATTTTCGTAAATGTATCGAACCTAAACAAAAATTAATGCATCCGCACGTGTTAGCTGTTACCAGTCTACTCACAGAATCAATTATTATTTTATGTTCCTTTACGTTTTTTTTTTTATTTTTACTTTAATTGGGACTGGGTGCATTCAAGGTTATGTTTCATACGTTAAGAATATCCCGTACTGCTGTTATGGATGCGTGGAATCGATATATAGAGACTGGTGGATAAATAATTTATATAATTTATATACTTTTTAATAATTTTTTAATATTATTAAATACAAATAATTTTTTTTTTTCAACTTTAATTTAAATCGGTTTAAATTCTAGGTCTTTTTATACTCTGGGTAAAATACAAGATTCAGCAAGTTTGTTATTGTCTATAAGTGGTCTAATGATGGCAGTACCAACAACATACTTCTTACTTTCTGTAAGTAAATGATTATAATATTATGAGAGTTATCAAAATTTGTGTTAATTAATTTTTCATACGATACGAATCTTCTTCTTATTCTGCCTATCCATTATGGATGTTGGACACAAACATGGTTATTGTAACTTTATTGACTGCTGTGTTAAAAGTCCGATAGAAGTCAAGTTTAAACATTTTCATGAATTATAAAGCCAGGATATTCTTGTTCTTACTGGACCTTACGAAGCTTCGCTTCATACTATGTTTTCATACTAGTCTACTGCACTGCGTATTGTACCACCTTTTTTCCTATGTTAGAATCTTTTTTTAGAAAAACTTATTAAAAAATATTATATTATAATAAATATTAATATTATAAAAATACTATATTATAATAAATAATTATATTATAAAAATATTCTCATTTGAAAGCCATATAATCATTTAAACAATATTAATTTGTTTGAACAAATTAATTTTTGTTAATATTTTTTTACAATATGATGGTAAGAGTCAGATAAATGAAAATTATAAAAATTCTGGGGAAGAACTGCGTTGAGAATTTAATGCTCGACGTTTCGGCACCCATTTTAGAGCCATTTTCAAGAGTGATATGGTTCCGTTTGAGTTCGGGGTCTCAATATGCCTACTCTTCTTACTCGTGACGTACCAGTTTCGGGTTCTGTATAAATACAAGAACCGTCAAACGGCACTGATGTCTCAATCTGCCTACTCTTTAGTGTCGAGTGACGACCGGTCTTACCCTGTATGGCGGCTTTTATACTATCAGTATGCGCGGAAAGAATGCGCGAAAACGGTATGCGCTGACGTGGTCTAAGCTGACGTGGCCTGAGCGGTATGCGTTGGAGCGGGAGGTTGCTAAAGTAGCGGTCACCATGTTGCCGGCAGTCTTTTAGCACCATCGCGTGTATTTGAGCTGTTGGGCCGTTTTTCAATATCGATGGCCTCACGAATGATTCTCGATTTAAGGAGCGATGGTTTTTGCTTTTTCGAAATCTGTTTTGTGACCTGTCTAAATATGATGTTGGGCTAGGGCTAAGTAGTATCGGAATGTTTGACTGATAGAGAATAGTTGTAAATACGATTATGGATTCGTCGGTTTGTCTGCCCTATGGATGAACGTGGGCAACTAGAACAAGGTATTTTGTATACACCTTGGTCTTCATTGGTGATTTGGTCTTTTACGGATATGACGAGATTGGACAACTTGGAGTGAGTAGTGAAGATGGTTTCGATGTTTAGAGGAATAAGAGTTCTACTGATCTTGTCGGTGACACCTTTAATAAAAGGTCGAAATATTTGAGTTTTGTGGTAGCCGTAATAAGGCAAACACTCCACTTTCCGATCCAGCTTATACATAAGAAACAGCGACAGGGTTGCCTTATTACATATTTGACTTAAACATTGAATTGATTTAAAAAATTGTCGATCAGTGGCGCAGTTATATTGCCATTAAAAACTGGATGATGATTTTAAAAATAAAACATTAATTGACACAAATACTGGTACAAGATTTCTTAAATCCATAAAAAATTTACAGATTCGAAATTTTTTATTTGACGAAATTGTAACCCAATTTTGAATAAAACAAGATAATTTTGGCAACATCGCCATTCGTCTCTTCTCTTGAATGGTAAAATGCATATGAGACAGGTCGAATGCTATGCTATGTATTTCTTTTTGGGAGTAACTTCGTAAGTGTGAAGATAATAATTAAATATGCCGACTGTTTATACAACAGAAGAATGGGTACAAATAATAAAATGGTATTTTGGGGGTAATTCAGTACAAGAAACTATCAATTTATTTATTATGGCTTTTGAAAATGGGCTAATACCTATAGAAAAAACTTTATTGACCATTATTCATCAATTTGAAAAGTTTGGCTGTACTAATGACAGATGTAAAAAATGCTGCTCATCAGATCAACCTTGCAAAAAGGAACTTTCTCAAGACAGAGAAATTAGAGAAATTCAACTTTGTGCATTGGCTGACGATAGCAACTTAAGTTGCTATCGTCAATTCCTCGTAGACACTTTGTCTCAGAACCAGCAACTTCATGTAGAGTCCTACGTTGCCATGTTATCAAATCCACTGGTAACTCTAACATCTTAACATATAAGATCTCATAATGGAAAATAAATTTAAACCAATAATTTCCAAAGGGTTTTTACCCAGATATTAAGTGGCTCAATACATGTACACCTAGACACTGATGATGGAATATGGATTCCGAAAACGTTTTGTTGTTTTGATATAGCCCGATTGGGTTTTTTAATTGTATACCTTTTATAACGGATTTTAATAATTTTTTTTAATCTAATTTTAATACCATAAAACACGGTGCATCGGCTCCTTTATATGCAAAAAAATGACAAACTTTTATATGGTCTATTTTTGTTGTGCAAGATTTTAAAGAATTTCAATTTTTTAAAAAAGATCAAAATTACTATGCGAAATCTAGTAAATTTATTTTAATGAAATTTTGTAAACTGTTATCGTACAGAAAATTTAATTGTTGTTATTTTATGTCATTACGAATTTTCCTTTAAGTGAATCATTTTAAAGTTATAAGTTTTAAAGTTATTATAAAATAATTAAAACAAAAACATGCCAATAAATTTTACCTTTATTATTGACTCGCATTAAACTTTTCTATTTGTTTTAAACTTTTTATCGTTTGGTTTTTCTTTCTCAGGTAGCTGTAGCTTCCTCCGTGGGTATTGTTACTTGTTGCCCTGAAGACCACTATGGTCTTCTAACTCTATTGCCACAAATTGGTCGCATTGATCCTGTAGTGATCTTTTCCCATGTTAACATGCTCCTTTTATAAAAAATTCCTTTATAAAATTTATATTATTATAAGAAAAAAAACTCTGCCTGCATAAGTAGCTCTATAACCGATACAGTTGTTCCCAAGCCTGAATAAAAGAGGAGGGATAAAAGAGTAACAGCTCTAAAAAAAACCAGGGTTTAACTGGCCCCGTTGATAGCACGCTGTAAGGACTCCTTGTCTAGGATTACAGACGAAGGGTAGATGATGCCCTTAAAAGGAGAAAAACTCCAAAATTAAACCCTGGCCCTTCAAGTCGGGGGTTGAGGCATCGAGCTAACACCCCGTTACTCAGAAAAAAATTTAAATGGTAAAAAACTCAGCAAAATGCCTCGTAATAAATCGATCAATAAACAACGACTTACGCTACGAAAAAGGAGTATGAATTTCGGAACTTAAAACGTGAAAGGTTTAAGACCTAAAATAAATGAAATAATGTATGAAATGAGTAATCTGAAATTGGACATCACAGTAATCACCGAAACAAAAAGAAAGGGCCAAGGATCAGAAAACATTAGAAAATATGATCACTTCTACAGCGGGGTATCAAAGGAGAAAAGAGCTCAACAAGGTGTTACCATATTAATACGTAAGAAGCTAAGGAAATACATAACCACTTGGGAGGCCATAAACGAGAGAATGATAAAAATGAATCTTACGATTGGAGGACACAAATGCACTATCTTGGGTGTACGTGCCATAAAGGATGAGGCACCAGCTAACATTAAAAACGATTTTTTTGAGAAATTAAATTTAGAGGTTGCAAAAGTCCGCACATCTCGAGAAATTTTCATCTTGTGAGACTTAAACAGCAGAACTGGAAAAAAAACCCATACCGCAGTTATATGCCAATTCGGAAATGACCACGTAAATAATAATGATATTATTCATAATATGCATTATGCAAACAAAATGAAATGAAAATTGCAAATGGATTGTTTCAACACAGAGACATACACAAATACACATGGACGCAAAATAAAAGAGGGTTAAAATCAATCATAGACTACACAATCATAAGACAAAAGACAAATATGATTGTACAAGATATAAGAAAATTGAGAGGAGCTACCTGTGAAAGCGATCATCACTTATTAAAAGCTAAGATCACATTTGGAGTAAATAAACCTAAAGAAGAAAATAAAGAAGCGAGAACGAAATACAGAGGGGGTATAACCTAATTAGCTTGGAACAAGAAAGCGTGAGAGAATTATACAGAAATAGATTAAATCAAAAGTTGGAAAATAAACAATTTAATAATAATGAAGAACATTACACTCACATAAAAAGGTGTCTCCAGGAGGCAGCAACAGAAGCCATTGGATACCAAATCCAGAATCAAAGAAAACTTCCATATTGGTTTGACGAAGAAATAGAATAAGAAATGAAAACGAAGAAGCACAGAAAGTTGGAGAGTCTTAAAATCTTTACGACAAGATCAGAAGAGAGACAGTGTCAACAGTAACAATGGATGACTGGGACCAATATTTTGAGAAACTCCAAAGGGAAGACATAAAAATATAAATATTTTAAGTGCGCCTATACGAATAACAACGAAAGAAGTGGAAAATGTATGTAGATCTCCAAAAAATAACAAAGCACCGGATCCAAGTAACATCATTGCAGAGTTAATTAAACATGGTACAACCAAACTATATACAAGTTTAGCCAAACTGTTTCAAAACTTCATTAATGGAATGATAACCCCAGAGGAGTGGAAGACATCATTCATATCCACTATAAACAAAAAAGGCAGAAAGGATAAATGTGAAAATTACAAAGGCATTGCCGTGACAAACTCGATCAGTAGAATATATGAAAAAGTAATTAAAAACAGAATAGAAAACGAAAATAAAGACTTAGAGGCTAAGGAACAGGCAGGATTTAGGGCAAGTAGACCTACTGTTGACCATTTGTTTTGCTTTACACAGATTATTAAAAAGAAAATAGCCGTTAATCGAGAAGTAGATTTATTGCATGTAGACCTAAGAAAGGCTTATGATAGCGTACCACATTATAAATTATGGGAAGCGTTAGAGAAGATAAACATAAGCATGAATTTAATAAATGCGACAAAGGAACTGTACGCTAATGCTAACTAAAAGGTAAAGGTTGGAAATAATCTGTCAAGCGGATTCCAAATAAATAAAGGCCTTAAGCAGGGTTGCTGTCTCTCCCCGACATTATTTAAAATTTATCTAGAACAAGCTCTAAAACTGTGAAAGCGCAAATGTAGAAATATGGGAATGCCGATTAACAACAAAAGCATAGAAACATAGAAAATTAATCACGGAGTATAGAAAATGGGGACTTGAAGTCAATATCCAAAAAACCGAGTATATGTGTATAGGCGGGAAACAACAGGACCTCATATTGGAAGATGAAGAAGTTATCAAACATTGCAACATATAAATTTTTAGGTATGATCATCACAAAAGAAGACAACGAAAACGACACAATTGAGGAGAAAAATAACAAATCAAGAAAAGCAATCTTCCTTCTGAATAGTATCCTTTGTGATTAATCAATCTCTAATAATAACAAGCACAAGATATATAACACAATAATTAAAAGTATAATTACCTACAGTAGTGAAGTATGGAAAATAAAGAAAAGATACAAGAGAAAACATGAGGCAAAGGAAATGGATTTCTGGAGACGTTCAGCTGAAAAATCTAGACTAGAAAGAGTAACTAACAACAGAATAAAAAAAATTATGGAAGTAAAACATACAATAGTCGACGATATTGGTACCCAACAACTCAGATGGTACGGTCATGTACAGAGAATGTCTGAAGAACGTCTCCCAAAACAAGTCTTAATGTGGACCCATCACGGTAGAAAAAAAGAGGAAGACCCCGCTATAGTTGGAGAGAATGCATCAATAGAGAAATGAAAGACAGAGAGATAGAAGACGACTTATGGATAAATCGGGGTGAGGCTTTTAGAGGTGAAAATTTGCTTCATGCTAGTGAACGATGCTCTTGCCTTTTCGGGCCTGTTCTTTACATTTGGCTTTTTTAACTTTACTTCAAACTTATATACCACCGGATTGTGGTCTGATGCTACGTCCGCACCCGGGTAAGTTTTTACGGCTTTGATGGAGTTTCTAAACCTGATTGGTGCAGCGATATAATCTATTTGATTTCTGATTATTTTACCAGGTGAATCTGCCGGTGATTTCCAGGTACAGAGTCTACGGTGCGGGAGCTTAAAGAGAGTGTTAGTAAGTACTAGGTTGTGTTCTTGGAAAAATTGAACTAGACGATCTCCTCTTTCGTTTCTTTCACCAAGTCCGAAATTTCCCACTACCTTTTCTGTTTTGCCTCGTCATACTTTCGCGTTGAAATCTCCCATTATAAGTGTTATTTCATTATTTTTGGTTGCTTTAATTAAGATTTCTAGTTGTTCGTAGAAGTCTTCCATTATTGTTTCCTCTTTGTCAGCTGTAGGTGCGTATATCTGTATTATGCTCAAATCAAATGGGGACGCATACAGCTGTAAAAGAATCATTCGATCTGATAGTGCAATGTAGGATTTTATTGACGATTTTAAACGAGGTGCAACGATTATTCCAACTCCATGATTGTGTTTAGGGGTATCGTTACCAGAGTAGTACATTGCATGGTCTAGGATATTACATTCTCCCGAGTTGGGCCAGTGAGTTTCACTGATACCCATTATATCGATTTTGAGTCGCTTGACTTCTTTTACGATGTTATGTGCTTTGTCACTTTCGTACATACTTTTAACGTTCCAGGTGGCGATTTGTAAGCATCTCAATTTAGGTGTTTTACTCTTCAAAATTGTTTTGTTGTTGCAAGGATTTCGCATGATGTCGACCTGGGAGGCCTTGCATTCTGAGTTTAAGTATCCTCCCTTGCCGGATCTTGACTTCCGAAGTCCATGATCAGTAACATATTCCTTATCACTACCGAAAGCCATGATAATTTTCCTGGGGAAATCCATAGGGATCTTTAATGTAGTGGTTTCCCCTTGCCTTCTACATCCTTATGCCGTTGGCCAAATTTTGGTTCATTCGCCTTCGGAGCCGATTTCTCAACTCCAGGACAAAAGAGTGCCCTACCACTTACCAACTCATCCGCCCGAAGCCGTTGGTCAGCAAGTGGGGGATAGCTTATACCGGCAATTGCTTGGTAAAATTTTCGCCATATCTGGCTACCCTCACTTAGTTTAACCTGCAGACCAATGCAGTTGCCCGGGGTGTGGCACGTGGAGCCATAAGTGAGAGTTAGCTGTCTTATGAGGACCAGTTATTAAGAACCATCTCCCGTCTATGACGCTCGATGTGGTCGTTCCGATAAAAGGTGCTACCTCTATAACACAACTCTACACCCCAACTGGTTGATAGCAACTGATTAAAATGAAGGTCATTTTAATCCATTTATAAACTTTAACTCAAAGGTTCGTTATTACTTTGAATTTTGGTTTTTTTATAATGTATATAAATATACTTATAAACATTACTAATATTAACTTATTATAATCTTTTATTGTTTATCCAAATCTTGATAATTCAATTGGCTCTCAAATTTGATCAATAACATTATTTTTTTAAAAATTTTGAATAAAATCCTTTATAAAAAGGTATATAAAAAACCCAGTTGGGCTATGTTAAATTGGCAAAACGTTTTCGGAATAAGTATTCCATCATCAGTACCAAGTTAATACATGGATGTAGTTGCTTTATTGAAGTCCTCGTAGACATACCGTCTCAGGACTTGCAACTTATTGCAGAGTCATATGTCACCATGTTACCAATCCAACGGTAACTTTACCATCTAAATTGTAAAACAGACATTATGTAAACTAAATTTCAATTAGCAATTTTTAAAGGGTTTGTAACCCCATATTTAGTGGCTACATCCATGTATTAACTTGGTACTGATGATGGAATACTTATTCCGAAAACGTTTTGCCAATTTAACATAGCCCAACTGGGTTTTTTTTATATACCTTTTTATAAAGGATTTTATTCAAAATTTTTAATATATGGTATACAGCCAAACACAGGAACTTAGTTTCCTTGTGGATTTTATTATTTTTTTAGTTGAATAACATCATATTTTATAATTTATCGTAGTTACTTTGCTATTATTTTAATAATATCCTAACGTTATTACACCTAGTAATAACCTAACGTTAATACTCCAAAGTGACTTCCTAAAAAAATAAATGCAATTTGTTGATTAATATTATCACATAAAACTGTTTGTAGGACATGGAATCAAATAATAAACTAAAAGCGTTTGTGGCTATGATATACGGAATTTTGGTTTTCTTACTTTTGAGCATAAAATGTCAAAATATAACAGATGCGGTAAGTAGAAAAACTTAAAAATGCATATCGGATCAACATTAGTCATTCATTCCGATATTTTGTTTGTTAGATACCTATCTTAATTTGACCCTAACCAAATTTACCACACGAATTCAATATTCTTAAAATTTAATCCTTTTTTTATTTTGTGGACCTAGTTGACATAGTTTATTTTATAACATTATTCCTATGCATTATTTATTATGAGTTAAGCCCCCAACCTCATCTATGTATGGGCAAGTAAACTCAAAATCGTCACCTTTTTTTTGGCAACTGCTAAAAACTCCCTTGGTTGTGGATGTCTCTTTCCTCGGTATAAGACGAGAGCCAAGATTCTAAAATGACTGATTATGAAAGACTCAGGTTTATCAATCTTTGTCGAAACAGGTGCTAATTCGGTATTAAAATAAATTGTAGATTTTTGAGTTTGAATTTACCTTTATTTTGTTTGATAACAGTTGCAAAAACACTGTTATTTTTACAAAACTTGTACAAAGTACTTAATTAAAAATTTAACTTCTTGCTATGAAATTATTATGATAATATGATTATGATTATAATTTATGAAATTATTGTTTAACGATATTGTAACCGTCATTAAAGGACTTTTTGGCGACGGTAATGAATGTCAATGGGCAATTTTTATCGTCTTCTAATTTTTATGTTCGAAGCAATAAAACATTTTTTGTCATAGATTTTAAGAAACCTTTTAGTAGAATATAGAGACAAGAAATAGAAATGTGTGTGATTTATGATTATAAAAATATGACTACTTCAAATCATACAAAATGATAAAGGAAGTCACTAATATAAAGAAAAAATTCACAACAACTCTAGTAGATGATAACAACCAAATAGTATTTAGTACCGAAAATGTAGGAAGTATATGGGGAAAATACATCGAGGATCTGTTTGATGACGAGAGAACAGAACCACCAATGAATATAGTACAAGACACAATACTTGATTAACTTGATTAACATCGGAAGTTACAAAAACAATCAATACGGCAAAGCCACAAAAGGCCTCAGGTCCAGATGAACTATAATAATATGTAGAGATAATAAAACTTATCAATGAAGAAAATCTTCAGTCCTTAAAACTACTACTTAACAAAATATACACCACTGGAATTTTTCTAGAAGACTGGCTTAGATTGACATTTATACCTATACCCAAGAAAAATGTATATATGTTCACAGTTCAGATTAATTAGCCTGATGAGCCATTTTCTGAAAATTTGACTCAAAATTGTACATCAACGTATATACAGAGAATACGAAAGAAATCTGAGCAACAATCAATTGGGATTTTGTATGGGGTTTGGTACAGGGGAGGCATTATTTGGCCTCCAGAAATTACTACAAAAATACCGAGATCAACGAAAAGACGTGTTTTTCTGTTTTATCCTCTACGAAAAAGAGTTTGATCGAGTAGAACACACAAAACTCATAGAAACCTTAACACAACATGGTATAGATCATAACACGCTGGCCCTTTAAAAACATATATTGGGATCAAATGGCGTCGATTAAAATAAACAATCGTATGACAGCAGAAATGTCAATAAAAAGAGGAGTTCGTTAGGGCTGTGTACTTTCTCCACTATTGTTTAATATATATTCCGAAAATATATTCCAAAATGCCCTCGAGCACATTGAAGAAGGAATAAAAATCAACGGAGAATATGTAAACAACTTAAGATACGGATTACGTCATTATTGCGGACAGTGCTGAGGGTTTACAACGACTTTTAACTGCCATAACCAAAGAGAAAGATAACTTGGGGCTGAATATAAACACAAATAAAACAAAAGTAATAGCCGTTATACGTGCACCAAATGCCGACATTAATATTCGTATCTAAAACAAACACATGGAATCCGTTAAAAAATTCTGGTATCTTGGTGGCTGGATAACAAACGATCTTAACTACGAAGTTGAAATACGTGCTCGTATAGAGTTTGCTAGGTCCGCTTTCAAAGAATAAAAAAATTCCTAATAAACTGTTTCTTTTCGTTGGATATCCGACACCAATTTGTAAAAACATTCATTTATTTCATATTGCTATATCAAGCTGAAACATGGACTTTCGGAATCATAAGTATGGGACCTGTAGAAGCCTTTGAGATGTGGGTTTTTCGAAGGATGCTGAAGATCTCTTGGACAAAGCACGTGACCAACAACAAGGTGCTGAGAAGAATGGGGACCGAAAGAGAAATCCGTAATAATGTAAAAACCAGAAAAACGAGTTATCTAGGACATATTTATAGAGGAATAAAGGTACAACTTCCTACCACTGATAATGGAAGGAAAAGTGGAAGGAAAAAGAGGTTCAGGAAGAAGAATATGCTCCTGGCTGAAAAATGTAAGAGACTGGACAGGCATGTACATACATTCGATACTAAGAACAGTTCAAGATAAAGGGCAATTTGCTGTAGTTATAGCCAACCTTTTTTAATGGAGAATGCACCTTAAGAAGAAGTGTGATTTTTGGCCTAAAGTTACATATTACAAATGATAAAAAATAAAAAACAAGAAATAGATATAACAATAAAACACTGAAAACTTTGTTTTCAAAACTTTTCAGTGTTTTATTGTTAGATAAAATGAATTTCCATCAAGTAACGGTCGAATCCATCAATTATTTAAATAGATATAAAGTTACAACGCAGGCATAAAGGTTCTACACAAATTACCTGTTTTTGCGGCGAATCAAGTTTTTAACGAGTTAACGAGACTGACCTAAATAAACGGATTGTACAAAAAATAAGTCGTAGATGCAGGTGTAGGTATATTGAAAATAATTTAGACAAGGCGAAAAGCTCGAGTTCGTTCGAAAAAATATTCAATGAGATTATTTTACATAACCACTTTCATGGGATATCCAAAAATAAGGTTAAAGAGGTCGCCCAGGCAAAATGTTGTTCAAATTTTTTTAACCAATTTTTTTTTTTAATTCTAACAATAAATTTTTTTTAGCTCGATAAATTTTTTTTTATTTGGATCATTTAGAACAAAATAAGTCTGTTTTAGTTTTCTTGGAAATTTGATCGTTTTCGTGTTATAAATAATCTAAACCTAAGAAAAACGCAAAATTGCGATTTTCAAGGCTCAAAAACAAAAGTGTAAAACATTATTTTTGAATTCACCAAGAACATAAATTTAAGTTCAAACCTTGTTCTATCATTTCATAATAAGTATTTTGAGCCTATTTCATTATAAAACATTGTTATTCAATCGTTAGTGAAGCGCTTATGACAGGATGGGCGCTAGAGCTGCGGCGTGTATAAGAGATAGAAACTAGATCTAGGACACACATTTTTGCTGCTTTAAATTCTCATTCTACGAATGACCACTTGCCCTGCCATAGGCGTTTCATTATGAATAAAAAAAACAATGATTATTTATACACCAAGGGTGCTATTAATATAAATTACGCCCGAAGAGCAACATAATCAAGCCAGAGAGCCTTTAGGCTGAGCAGTAAAACTTGGGTTTAATTAAAATAAAAATATATTTGAAACAAACTAATAACTAAATAAAATTATGTTCGAGATAATATGTACAAAATTTAAATGCCAACCCTTCGGCGACGGTATCGACGCATAGCTCGATGACCACACTGTTTAAAACCTACAAAAATAAAATATAATTATTACAGTATACTCCATTTATAACGAACACGGTTATTACGAGATTTCGCTTATAACGAGGTACATTAGATGTCCCGTAAAATTTTTGTTTACCTATAAACCTCTCTAGCAAGGCCAATTAGGATGTAACAAGAAAAAATAAGATCGAAAAACGTGTTTTTTTCGTTGTTGGCCCTGCCGTGGTTATAAATAAATACCCTTTTTAACTGCCGCCCGCAATAAACTTCTTTTGTTTAATCTACCGACCAATATTGTGTTGTAGGAAATTTACAATTTATGATTCACAAGTGTCAGTGTAGGGGTTTGACCATTCGAACCAATAAACTACGTAAAGAGGTTTAAAAACATGACAAATAAAACAAATTTCACCAGCTATATATTTTGCAGTTGTTTTTGCCGTAGATGTTTACGGTTTTTCCTGATTGTGCTTTCGCGTCTTGAAAGTTGTGTTGTAGAGTACATAGTCACATAGATTACATATTATGACTTTTAAAAGAAAAGCATTTATTAACTTTAGAAGAAAAAATTAACATCCTTAAAGATGTTGAGAACGGTAAGAAGAAAGCAGAAGTTTGTCGTGAAAGAGGAATTTCAAGTTCCACTCTATCTACCATGCTCAAAAATAAACACAAGATTTTCGAAGCAGGTTTGTCTTTTTCCGGTAAATCGAAAAAACTACGTGCCACAACTAATAAAGAACTCGATACTGCAATGGTCAAATGATTTACCGTAAACAGGGCTGCGAATGTTCCAATAAGTGGAACACTGCTTCAAAAAAAAGCAAGACAGTTTTTGCAGGCGGTATGTGGTGATCAGAATTTGAAATCATCGAGTGGGCGGATAAGCCGTAAGGCCAGGCACGTAATTAGGTATGGAAAAATATGCGGTGAAGCGAAGAGTTTTTTTAAAGAAGTCACCGACAACTGGTTAAAGTCATGGCCTACAAAAAGAAAAAAAAGTGACGATAATGTTTTCAATGCTGACGAGCTGGGACTTTTTTTTAAACTTACTTCAGATAAGACCCTCAAATTTAAAAATAAACGTTGTATAGGTGGCAAGTAATTAAAACAAAGGATAACTGTACTCGCGTGTGCCGACATGTCCGGTTCCGAAAAAGGGAGGTTAGTTGTCATTGGAAAATTTCAAAACCACGTTGTTTCAGAGGTGTGAATCAGCTGCCTGGCGCATATAAATTTAATAAAAAATCATGGATGACAGCACAGATTTTTAGTGGAGAACTTTTGAAGTAGGACAGAGAGTTGGGACATCGAAAGATTCTTTTAATTTTTGACAATTGTACAGCCCATCCGAAAGTTAACGGTTTAAAAAACATTCAACTTATTTTTTCACCCTCAAATTGCACATCTCTTCTGCAACCGATGGATCAGGGCATCAAGTTCCTTTAAAATTCACTACAAAAAACTTTTAATTAAGCGTATCCTGAATAATGTGGAAAACCGTAGTGAATTCCCTGTTACTTTAATAGATACCATAAATTTCATCCACAAAACATGGACACTCTGTATGGACACTGTGGATAAAAAAACATCAGAATATATGTCGGTTATGCGAGGTGAACAGAGACTGAGGTAGAAAACGAAGAAGATGAATATTCTATAGCAGGGTAGTTGAGGTTACAACAGCAAGGTCAAGAACTAACTCAACTGAACAATGAAAACGAGTTTGCTGAATTCATTGCCATTGATGATGACGTCATTGTTTGTGATCTTCCGACGGATAGTGAAAGTGATGAAGATGAAAAAGACAATCGCAGTGAATCTACGCAAGAAGGTCCTAATAGATAAGATATATATATATATATATATATATATATATACAAGGATTTCCACAGTTTTCACTGTATTCCTTCACTCAACCGTTTTCTCCAATTTTTCCTGTTTAGCCAGTCCCCTTCCTGTAGGTTTCTTCTACTCATTGCTTCGTCCACCTCATCTCTGAAAGATCTTCGGGGTCTGCTTCTCTTTCTTCTTCCTATCGGGCTCCACTCTGTTATTCTATTTATCCACCGATTTTGGTCTGCTCTTCTGACATGTCCGTACCAGGTTAACCTCTTCTGTTCGATGTAGTCTAGTATGTCGGAGTTCATGCCCATTCTCCTCCTAATCTCCATGTTATTTATCCTATCTCTTCTTGTTACTCTGCAGCTTCTCTTTAGAAATTCCATCTCTGTTGCTCTTATTTTGTTTTTGGTTTTCTTATTTATTGTCCAATTTTCACAC
The DNA here is from genome assembly GCF_040954645.1 of Diabrotica undecimpunctata. Classification (NCBI taxonomy): domain Eukaryota; kingdom Metazoa; phylum Arthropoda; class Insecta; order Coleoptera; family Chrysomelidae; genus Diabrotica; species Diabrotica undecimpunctata. Next base: position 143,549,860 of record NC_092803.1, read on the forward strand.
CCATAAGTGAGGATACTTCTTGTCATGGTATTATATATTTTTTTCTTTGTTTTCATGCTGATGTTCTTATCCCATAGTAACGGGTTCAATTTTCGTATGCAGTCTCTTGTTTGTCCTAGTCTATTTTTTATATCTTCCTCCGTTGTTCCTTTGTTTGATATTATGAAACCCAAATACTTATACTTGTCTGTTCCTTTGATTTGTTTACCTTCGTCTATTTCCAGCTGTTTTATTTCTGTATTCTCCGTTGTTAGGTATTCAGTTTTCTTTAGGTTTATTTCCATCCCATTCTTTGTATATTCCTGCTCCAGTTTTCTCATCATAAAACTGAGGTCATCCTCGTCTTGTGCGATCACAATTTGGTCGTCGGCAAAACTTAGCGTATATAGATATTCGTTCCTTACTGGTATACCCATTCCTTCGCACTTTCTTTTCCAGGAATATTTTGAACAGGGTGGGGGATGTGGAGCAACCCTGTAGTAGTCCCTTTGTCGTCTTAAATGGACTGCATATTCTATTGCCCGTTTTGATAGCTACTTCGTTATTCTTGTAGAGTGCTTTTACCGCGTTTATTAATCTTCGTGGAACTTCGATGTTTTTCATTGCTTCCCATAGCTTGGTTCTAGGTATTGAGTCATATGCCTTCTTAAGATCAACAAAAGTCAGATGGACGGATCTATTTTTGGCCATTCTTTTTTCTATTAGTTGTTCGACCGTGTAAATGTGATCTAAGCATGCTTTCCCCGCTGTGAAACCTGCCTGGTCTTCTCCGATTTTATCTTGTACATATATTTCTAATTTTTCCTTTATGGTCTTTCCATACAGTCTGCCTATAGACGATATAATGCTGATTCCCCGATAGTTTTCGCAGTTTTTTCTATTTCCTTTCTTGTATATTGATGTCATATATGCTTGGGTCCATTCTGCCGGTAAGTCTTCTCCATTCAGTGCTCTCTCAAACATTTTATGTATCATACGGAATAACTTTTCCGATCCGTTTTTTATCAATTCATTTGGTATTCCGCCGGGACCTTCTGCTTTTTTGTTCTTTAGAGTTTTGATCGTTCTTTTTACCTCTGCTAGGCTTAATTTTGATTTCGTCATGTGTGTAGATTTCTATTCCGTCTATTTCTGATTGTTTGAATTCGGGGCGGTCTTCGGTTAGCAATTTTTTATAGTATTCTTGCCATTCGTTTTCTTTGATTTGACCGATCTTGATTTTCTCTGTCTTATTTCTTTGGAGCGATTTTAAGAGGCGCCATGACTCTGAATTTCTCGTTCCTCCTATGTGCTGTTCTATCTCTGTGCATGTTTTTTCCCATTTTTCATTTTTTTCATTTGCTACTTTTCTTTTCACTTCTTTATTTTTTTTTTCTGTATAGTTCCAAGTCCTCATAGTTTTTTGTGTTCAGGTATTTTATAGGAAGTTCTTTTTTCTCTTTTATGCATGTTAGTGTGTCTTCGGTTAATTTCGTAGTTTGGTGGGTGTATTTTTGGTCTCCAAGAGTTTCTAGGGCTGCTGTCTTCATGCAGGTTTTTACGTGTTCGTATGTTTGTTCTAATGATTCATACCGAAACTCTTCTAGCTTTTGGTCCAATCTTCGCTTATATAGGTCTTTTATTGAGTCTTCTTCTAATAAATTGATTTTGAATTTCTTTTCTTGTGTTGAGCACGTATTGACAGGTGTAGCCGGAGCCGTAACTTGGTCAGACTCTCCCTGGGTCGGTTTCTGTTGGGTCCATATGAAGGGGAATTCCATCCAAGCGATTACTAGTTTGTGATCTGTGCCGCATTCTGCGCCTCGCTTTACTCTCACGTCTTTTATTTTTATCGAGCTTTCGTGGTTTACTATAACATAATCAATAATAGACCTCAATTTTCTTGTTTCTTGTGTCCAAGTGTATTTGTGTATGTCTTTATGTTTGTAGAAGCCGTTTGTGATCTTTAAGTTGTTTATTTCGCATAGCTCAATCAATCTCTCCCCGTTATCGTTCATTATATCTTCTCCAAATCTACCAACTGTTCTGTCGTTTTCTTTTCTTCCTGTTCTTCCATTTAGGTCACCGGCGATAATTATTTCTTGGTTCTTCTTTCTCTTTTCGATTTCTTCTTGCAGTTGTTCTATGAATTGTTCTTTTTCTGCAATTGAGCTGTCTTCTGTTGGACCGTATACTGCTAGTAAAATAATTTGTCTTCCGTATACTTTTAAGTTAAGCTTGGCAATTCTTTCGTTTATTGGTTCCCAGTTTTCGATTGCGTGTTCCCATTTCTTTTTCAGTATAATTGCAATTCCTGCTTTTGCCCTTTCTTTCTTATCTATTCCGCTCCAACAGTGAATGACTTCTCCCATTTTTTCGGTACCGTTTCCTTTCTTTTTCGTCTCAGTCATTATCATTATATCTAGTTTCATTCTTTCAAATTCCGCTATTACCTCTTTGTCTTTTGTTCGCCATCCTTGTACGTTCCATGTGCCGAGTGCGAGTTTTCTCTGGCTTTTCTTTCTTTTTGTTGTTGTTGTTTGGTTGAGTTTTGAAGCTGGGCTTCTTTCACTTAAAGCAAAACTGCCCCCCCCCCGTATCCGATGGGGCTCCCTCCTTCAGAGGTGTGGGTTACCACCCGGGGATTAATCTTTGTTTTTTTCATTTTGCCCTTTGTTTTTCAGCCCTTAAGGTTTTTTCTATGTGCCAGGTTGCTAACGCCTGACGCCAAAACCCCCTTTTGGAGGACCTAGTATTCAGCCGCCCACTCTGGGTCAGACGCTGTTCGTAGCCGTCCACTCTGGATCAGCCGCTACTATTGATTTTATACAATCCCTAAAATCCAGGGATGTCACTTCCGCCATCCACGCCGTACCGAAGATCTTCTCCGCCGTGCCTACCGTTGTGGTGTTCACCTGTATCCCTAGGCAGGGGTCCGTGTTATACCCCACAGAACTGGGTCCCAACCTGAACTTAGTCATCTATTCACTCCGGCCTACTAAAGTGATAGATGTCCACCCCCGCGGCTTGGACGCGCCAGGTTGGAGTTACCCACGTGAGCGACAGAGAAGATGACTCTGTGCTCCGTGAGCCGAGTTAATGGGCATGTATGATTCCATACCCAAAAGTAGATACCCAATAGATAAGATGTGAAAAGTACTTTAAACGGTGTAAGAAACTTTATCCAAAGATAAAATCCAAATGAAAAAGCATACAACTGTTTCATATCTTTAAAAACTATGATAGACAGAATGGTACTGGACAATTTTTAAAGCAGTCAAAAATTACAAACCTCTTCCAATTGCAGAAGCAATAGTTTATGTTGTCCTTGAAAATACGCCTTATACATTATGTAGTTGGAAAAAAATGTAAGTACAGATTTTTTGTTTTAACGTATATCTTTGACAATAAAAGTAAACAACTCTTTTTTTCAAAAACGTCATTCAAACAATATTTAGCATCTTATATTGCTCCTAATAGCTTTACTATAGGAAGTTCATGTTTCAGAAAACTACCTACTCATATGTGTTCACAGTTTTATTGTTGTCTGATATAACGAGATCGGCTTATAACGAGGTAATTTGTCTGCCATTTCAGTTCTCGTTATAGAGGGAACCTATTGCATTACCCAATTGAAATGAAAAGTACGGTGAGTTAATATACACGCAGTAAAGAAAATGATGGACGGTTTATGGGAAAACAAATTGATCAACACTCGTTCGGGCGAGGAGCTGGAAATGACTAATCAACACTTAACCACAGAATAGTTCTATCTCAGATCGACATTTTAAGACTGATAAGGAACTGGCAATAGATCAACACTCAAGCAGAAGCGGTTGGCTTGCAGTCGACTAGTTGTTTACAGTTCAACACTCTGATATAACTCGATTTTTAAGCAAGAAATTTAATTTATATATATATATATATATATATATATATATATATATATATATATATATATATATATATATATATATATTAGGGATTCTACAGTATTCACTGCCTTCCTTCGCTCAACCGTTTCCATCTCTCTCTGTTGTTCCATTTTCCATTGTTTAGGCCTCTCTTACTCATGGCGTCGTCTACATCGTTCCTCCAGGATTTTCGGGTTCGTCCTCTTTTCCTCCTTCCTATGGGGCTCCATTCGGTTATTCTCTTTATCCATCTGCTGTCGCTAGTTGTTCTTACATGTCCATACCACTTTAATCTTTTTTGTTCTATATATGTTAGTATGTCTGTTTCTATTGATGTTCTTTACTTTATTTTACTTGTTTATAATCCAATTTTCAGCCCCATATGTCATAATACTTCGCACTGTTTTATAAATCTGCGTTTTTGTCTTCATATTTAGGTGTCTATCCCACCATACTGAGTTAAGTTGTCGGATTGCTGTTCTTGTTTGTCCTAATCTTTGTGTAATTTCTTCTTCTGTTGTTGCCTTTTTCGTGATTATAAACCCCAGGTATTTGAATTTATCCTTTCCTTTGATTGTTACGTTGTCATTAATCTGTAGTTCTTCTATGTCTTCTTCACTTGTAGATAGGTACTCTGTTTTTGCGAGGTTAATATCTAGGCCAGCCTTGGTATATTCTTCTTGTAGTTTCTTCATCATGTAGCTGAGGTCGTCTTGGTCTTGTGCAATCACTACCTGATCGTCTGCAAAGCTTAACGTATATAGGTATTCGTTCCGTACCGGTACTCCCATGCCTTCGCATTTTCTTTTCCATGTAGTCAAGGCTTTTTCTAAGTATATTTTGAATAGGGTTGGAGATGTGGAACAACCCTGCAGGAGTCCTTTTGTTGTGGTGAAGTCTCCTATGATTCTTGCTCCCATTTTAATGGACACTTTATTTTCTTTATATAGAGCTTTTGTAGCTTCTATGAGCTCCGTCTTTATTTCTAATTTGTACATTGCCTCCCATAGTTCTGACCTTGGTACAGAGTCATACGCCTTTCTCAGGTCCACAAATGCCAAGTGTATATCTCTATTTTTTGCTTTTTTCTTTTCCAACAGTTGTTCCAGTGTGTATATGTGGTCTATGCATGATCTTCCTGCCGTGAAGCCTGCCTGATCCTCCCCGATTTTGCCTTTTATCGGTTGCTCTATCTTTTCTCGCAGTATCTTCCCATATAATCTTCCTATTTATGATATTACGCATATTCCTCTGTAGTTTTCGCATCGTTTTCTATCTCCTTTCTTAAATATAGATGTCATATATGCCTCCGTCCATTCCTTTGGGAGCTGTTCTCCATTTATGGCTTTCTGAAATATCTATTGTATCATCCGGTGTAATTTTTTTGATCCGTATTTTATAAACTCAGGTGAGATGCCTCCAGGTCCTGGTGCTTTCTTATTTTTGATTGCTTTTATGGCCGTTCTCATTTCCCTATCTGTTATTTCTATTTCGTGTTGTGGGAATCTGCTTCGTCTTCGCCTGTTTTCTTTTCCAATGAATTGTGGTCTTTGTTCTGTTAATAGTTCCTTGTAGTAGTCCTTCCATTCTTTGTCCTGTATATTTCCCAATTTAATTTTTTCTTTTGAGTTTTGTTTCAATTCTCTCAGTACTTTCCATGACTGCGAAGTTCTTGTACCTCTTATATATGTTTCAATATTTAAGCAGATTCTTTCCCATTCTTCATTCTTTTGCTGTGTTATTTGTTTTTTCACTTCTCTATCTTTTTCTCTATATTCTTTATAAACTTCGTCGTTGTTTGTAGTCAGCCATTTGTTGTACGTGTGGGAGTTTTGAGTAGAAGAACTTCAATACGATATCCTAACCGATTAATGCAGGTTAGCGTGAGTCGCTTTTTTCCTACTTTCTCCAATGACTTATCCACTAATCTGAAATTCGATTCTCAGTCGTAAGAGTGTGTGTACAAATCATTAAAGGGATGTGGCGATGGCTGGCGATGCACATCGTTACAAGTGACATCATGCTACTACTTTATTTTATTGGCTAAAAATTTAAATCGTTACTAAAATATTATGTAGATACTATAGCAATCTTTAATAAATTAGAACAAGTAACTTTAATTATAATTGTTGTAACATTTAAATCCATCCAACTCGGTAAATAATTATTTTTTTTTATTACAGACCTCTAAAATAACTGAAAATCTTTATAAGTGCCCGTGGATTTACTGGAATACTGAAAATAGAAGGACACTATTATTAATTATGGTTGGCGGACTAAAGGAATGGGAAATCACTTGCTATAATATTTTTCCAATAAACAATAAATTTATTACTCAAGTGAGTTATTACTAGTTATTACTAATATTTTCCATAAAATGTTTTCCATGTTATTCTTAAAAACTAAGACGAAACTATCAGATATCAAATTTTGTTAATGCTATACGAGGTATGTTAAAAAATAATGAATTTTTCCCAAAAGTAAAGCCTTTTTATATTTCACAATATCAAAAATTATCAGTAGTAATATCCCTAGGACATTTGATAACAGACGAGACAATTTCATGACAATCGAAAGCTCGTTCCTTGGTAACAGCACGAAGCCGAAGGCTGAGTGCTGTTACTAAGCAACGAGCTTGAGAAATTTGTCATAAAATTATGAGGCATTCATCAATGTCCGAGGGATATTCGGCGGATAATTTTTCGAAAAAAAAAAAATCATAACTCAACATAACGAAACATTAATTTATTAAAAGTACAGTTAGTGAAAGTACAATTATTAAAATTTAAGTTAACATTAGATTCGTTGCTGTTCTCTACTATAGAAGATCTATTACCACGCATAATATTTATAATCTTGTTGTGGTGTTCTTGATCGAGATTCAAGTATGGTTTTATAGAATTCTGATTGCCATGACCAGTAATTTTTAGCAATTGTCCTTCTACATCACTTTTTGCTAATTCGCTAACAGCAGTTGATCTATTCGAGTGATTTGTTATCTTTTTCAAATTTTTGACATTTTGAAATTTATTTGGATGAAGTTGTCAAACTCGATCGTGTTGTCATAGGGATTGAAAATTGCACTGAATGCAATTATCAGTCTAATGTTGACATGATTGGGTGAAATTGTTCCACATGACACAAAATGACGAAATTTGAATGGTTGTTAGAACAGTCGAAAAATTATCAATGTAACGAGTTGTTTAGTATTAACTATATTTTTAAAAGGAAAGATAGTTAAGATTTGATTTTACGTATAGTGCGTCTGTATATCCGCTTATATGTATTTCATCCTAAAAGCTGCTATTTACAAACGTTCTGAACATGAAAACAATATTTCCTGTCGTAATAGAAGCAACACTAAAATGGCTTCGATATAGACGCAATAGCGACATCTGATAATAAATCCGGAAACTAATTGTCGAAACCAAATTCAGATTTCTGGTTTAATCTGTGCCTTCTAAGAATTTCAAAGCAAAACAGAAGATGATAAAGATGTAATTAGAGATATGGGGAATCTAAAATTACATTCCACAATATATCTCCTCAACTAAACTAAAAAGTATACCGAAATAAAAGGAAAGACAGTTAAGATTTGATTTTGAGTGCGTCTGTATATCCGGCTTATATGTATTTCATCATAAAAGGAATCTTCGGAGCGGCCGAGAGGTAGACCATCAGGAATAAATGAATGTGCTGGTCCCAATCTCTTTGATATTCTGATAAAACTTTGGACAGGTGTTTACCCATCGTTCGGTTCATAGTCTCGACCATTCCATCTAATTTAGGATGCAGGGATGTCGTTCTAGTCTTATTTACAAAAATTAATTTGCAAACGTTTTGGAAAACGGTTGACTGGAAGTTTTGCCCTTAGTCGGAGTGGATCTCCAACGGAACACCAGCTCGGCTAAAGAATTCTTAAACAAGTACCTCTGAAACGGTAGCAGCTTCTTGATTTTGCATCGCATAGGACTCAGTCCAGTTCGTAAAATAATCCATGACTACCAGCATATATTTATTTCCATCATTCGTCTCTGGAAATGGACCTGCAATCTCGATTGGTACTCTTTCTGTAGGACTACAACATTATACTGTTTCAAGGGTGCCCTCCTTTTTACCAACCGGACCATTACTGGTTGCACACAGTTCACATTTTCGACATCATCTTCTTACATCAACTTTCAGTTCACACAATAGAACCTTTCTCAAACCTTTTGCAGAGACTTTATAATACCAAAGTGTCTACCTGATGCACCGTCATGCAACTGATGCAATACTTCTGACACTTTACTTTTAGGTACAATCAACTGAAGCTTAAATTCTCTACAATCATCGATCTCAAAGGTTTTATACAAAAGCTCATCTTTTAGCACTACGCAATTTCATTGGCTCCAATAAGACTTGACTCCTGGACTACATGCACTAATGTCTTGCCAAGTATGTCTCTCACTTCAACGCATCCAATCCAATACTCTTTTTATACATGGTTCATGGATCTTTTTATACATATATGCTTGGGCGTCTTGTAGCTGTTGAGGCTGCAATTGATTATTAATGACAGTGGCTCGTCTCACAGGGTAAAGTCGTTCTTCCAATTTAAAACAGTAATTACAATTTGCACTGCATGGTCGTCTGACTGAGCATCAGCAATTGAATGACTTTTTCCAGTCCAGTGTTCGATCTGTTTATCGAACACTGGGTCAAGCAACATCTGCTTCAAATTCGTTAAAACTTCCGCCAGACTTAAACACTATAGAATGGTTTGGGCGCGAATAAAAAATGAGGTTGCAAAACAAAACGTTTATTTTAAGTTAGAAGAATTTAAAGTATTGGTGAAACAGGAATTTGCTAGAGTAACTGTAGATAACTGAAAGAAAGTGTGTGAACATATTGTCCAGGTTGAAGATGAGTATTTGGAAAGTGAACGGCGCATAGATATAATTACTGAAGAATTAAGATTTAATTTAAATGATTCTAGTGGCGACGTCAGTGCATCTGCTTATGTAAGTGAATAATATAATTTAACACTAAGATGTACCTATATAACCTATATGTGAATATAAATTTTCCAAACTGTTCGGTATGTATGTATTTAATTCAATCATTTTATATATTCTTCTATCTAACTTTGTGACGTTTAAGTGAGTAATACCTATCTATTGTTTCACATACAGACAATTATAAATATCTGGCTGTATACCATATATTAAAAAAATTAATTAAAATCCTTTTGTAAAAGGTATATAGTTCCTTCCATAAAGTCCTCGTAGACACACCGTCTCAGGACTAGTAACTTCAACGTGGAGTCATATGTCGCCATGTTACCTAATCCAACGGTAACTTTAACATCCTAATAATTTATAAGAAATACTGAAAAACAAATGTAACTAATTATTTGTTAACGGGTTTTTACCCGTATATTTAGTGGCTACATTCAAGTACTCCTAGACACTGATGATGGAATGATGGATTCCGAAAACGTTTTGTCTAAGACAGCCCGTTTGGGTTTTTAAATTTATACCTTTTACAAAACCTTTTACAAAAGGATTTTAATTAATTATAAATATGTGATATATTATAATAATATGTACCTATTAAAATTAAGTACAATATTGTCAAAAATATAATCTAATATCATTGTTTAATAAATTATGTGTACATATCGTTAACAATTTGATTTAAATCATAAGTATTTTTTGGAATGCCAGTGCTTTAATTGGTGAGGGTTTACTGTTTCTAGAAATTTCCACTACTACAGTTGAAACATACTCTATTAATGAAGCACATGTAAGTACCACGGACTGTATTAATCAACTGTATTAATTGTGTTACTGTTTATAGTTATTGAGTTTAAAATAAAATGTATTTTTTTAACCCAGACTTCCTTATTTTCGTTATTATCCTAACATAATTAATTTTATTCAAAAAAACTTCTTTGTATAATTTCCATTTTGTTACATTTTTAAAATAGATTTATTCTATTTAGATGTTTAATAGTTATTTAACCAACAAGTATATTAATAAGGGCGATTAACAATTGAGATATATTAACGCGCGAGCAAAGCGAGTGCGTTAATGTTCGAGATTGTTAATCGCCATTTTAATTCAAGAGTTCGTTACAAAACTTTTCCGTCGACCATACTTTTCAGAAATAAAAATATCATAGTTTAAATTTTTAATTACTTAACGATAAATAATGACATACAATGACAGACAGTACTTACAGCGGCTACTTCATTTTAAATAATTTGTTAGTGGGAATATAAATAGGTATGTTTGGTTGCCTCACCACAGGTAACTGCCAATCACAGAGCGTTAAATGTGGTTAAATTAATTTATGCAAGCAATGTATGTTGTGTTGCCTATAAGCAAATCGTTTATTAATAGAAAATCATTCATTAATAGGGGCCATTAATCAATGATTTTGAGGTTGTTAAAATTGATCATAAATGGATGGTCGACGGAAAATTTTAATTAACCTATTCTTTTACAGTCTCTCAGTGCTAATTAACGTCACTTTGACGTAAAATGTGCGTTTAAATAAGGTAAAAATTCAAAAAATCGGCTACTATAAAATGTAAGGGTGTAAACAAACTATTTAAGGCAGCAGCTACTGTACATTTGATTATTTTCTTGAAAAATGTACATGTGGATTTAATGTGTTCTAAATTTATTTTCGTTATAAAATATAGCCATTTTAAAATTGTTTATTTTGTAATTAAACATTTTTTTATATTTCAGGGTTTTAAACAAGTCTATACATTGGTAACTGCCGTAGCTAATTTCAGGAAGAAAAATACTACAGTCTGAGAAAAATACGGAGTAATAAATTATAATAGTAAACGTTTATACACTCTGGGCCAAAATTAACCGGCCATCTTAAGAATGGGTAATTTTTGATGTCTTACATCTCCTAAACCTGTTGTCCGATTTATAGCTTTATTCCTTGACAATATCGTTATAATAATCTGGTTGCTAAACAGGTAAATTTTTATTGTATACTGGGTGTACGAATTAAACTGTGTTTTTTTCGTAAAGTTTGCATCACCCTGTGGAATATTCTAGCATCTATAAAATATTAAAATTAATACCTAACTATAGCCTCATGTTTTCTCAATATTCTGTTTTTTGATTCATTTGCTTATGTTGGATAATACAAAAGTTAGGTAGTTTAACAACTAGCCATGTTTTTCATCAATACAGACTATTTAACTCACCAACAAAATTAACCCCACCACCTTTATTATTGTTTTGTTTACATTATCTGTGACAGTTTGTTTCCTAAATTTGTGTCATCGAAGGATTTTTGACATATAGTCGTTGTACGACATTGTTGCAAATCTGTTTCCGTATTAATAACAATTCTTGAAAAATTTGTGATTAAAATTAACAATTAAAATTGTCACTTTATATCATTGTGGGCGAAAATTAATTAAGTTGAAATTTTAGTGCTTATTTATTGCTTGTGATTTTAAAAATGCCACTTGTTCTAACTGATGCTGCTAGGACAGTGGCTTTAGTTGATGCTGGTTACAGTCAACGTCATATCGCTAATATACTCGATGTACCCAGAACTACGATACAAGATGCCACAAGATGATTTCGGAAGACAGAATCGTACAACCGCAGGCCAGGCCAAGGCCGAAAGCGATGCACTTCAGTTCGAGATGACCGCTTCATTGTCACTAAAGTATTGAAAAATCGCTTTTGCACCGCTCCTGAAGCTCGTAGCTCTCTTCTTAAGGTGAGAAACGTTAGTGTGAGTAGACAAACAATTAGAAGAAGACTGTCAAAAATAAACTTAAGGGCTTTTCGTCCAGCTCGCGCACCACAACTGCTCCCAAAACACCGTAGGACTAGAGGTAATTTTGCGCGAGAATATTCTAACTGGACTATGGCGGAATGGAAGAATATACTGTTCTCAGATGAAAGCAGAATAGCCCTAAAAGGTCCAGATGGACGCCAACGTATTTATAGGCGTTAAAATGAAAGGTTTGCTGCATGCCCTATAACCTAAACAGTCGCTTACCGAGTAGGGTCAATAATGATTTGGAGAAGTATTTCTTACGAAGCGCGTACTCATCTTGTTGTGTTCGGTAGAGGCAGTGTGAATGTCCAAGTATACGTGCAAGAATTTCTCCAATATCATGTCATGACTTTTGCACCATTCATTGGTGATAACTTCAGACTAATGCATGGCAATGAACGTTGCCATACAGTAAGATGTACCCGTGTCTACCTTAATGAGGTCGGGGTTCAAGTTCTACCATGGCCAGCACACAGTCCCGATCTTAACCCAATTGAGCATATCTGGAACAACCTCAAAAGATGCGTAAGAGCAAGAGTACCAGCCCCTGCATCCTTTAAAGAGCTGAAGACAGCTGCGGTAGAGGAGTGGCACAATATCTCCCAATCTGATATCCAGAATATCATGAATGGATTGCCAAACCGGCTCCAAGAAGTCCTAAGGGCTAAAGGGCGGCAACACCCATTATTGATACCCAATTTTTTTCAATTAGACTTTGATTTCCAAAATATTGTTAATTTGAATTTTCTTCGAAGATTTTATTCATTGAATTTTTATTGTAACAAATGACTTTTTTTCAAAAAGATTATTGTTTCTCTTCCGCGGGGATAAAAATTGATAAAAAACATGTCTAGTTGTTAAAGCACCTAACTTTTGTATTATATAACATAAGCGAGTCAATCAAAAAACAAAATGTTAAGAAAGCATGAGGCTATAGTTACAATTTCATTTTAGTATATGCTAGAGTATTTCACAGGGTGATGCAAACTTAAAAAAAACACAGTTTGATTGGTACACCCGGTATACAATAAAAATTTACCCGTTTAGCAACAATATTATTATAAAGAAACTTTCAAGGAATAAGGCTATAACATATTAAAAAAATCACTTAAATCCGACAACAGGTTTAGGAATTATAAGAAATCAAAAATTACCCATTTTATGGGTGGTCGGTTAATTTTGGCTCAGAGTGTATGTTATATAGTTAGTATATTAATACAAAATAAGCAACGTAGATATGCTAAAAATAAGCTACACTTTTCTACTATGATGTTAGACACTAAGGCACCAATGAAAATCCATTTAGTATAAGTTGTAAAACTTAATTGTTTTGGTTAGCACTTTTATCGAAACAGTAGTTTAGTGGGCTGATAAGTTTATGTCCTTGTACATGGGTACATGGTCAGATTTACACGCCAGTCACAGAAATTGTTATACATTAGCCAATTTTCTTAACAGTATAAGTCATAAATATATTGGGTCTTACTCAATAAAGTCAGATATTTAAATAATTAAATCACCTGTTTGTTTTTATTCATTTAAAACTAATGAATTGCATGTTTTGAACATCAAATATTTATCACAGGAAATTTACAAAAAAGGTTAATCAAAAACTTGTGTTCGTCATGCTACAATCATATTGCTTTAGGGATGTTCAAGCATAATCCTACAGATAGTAGATTCTAGTTATTGATTAACACAATAGTTATAATTAACATGCTCGAGCATGTTGTCAACATAATATCAGAACCTGCGATTGCTGTCTTATTGAGTAGGATTACTACTCATTTTCATGCAATAACAATTCGTCAGTAGAGTAACATTAACCTTTTCACCCTCTCAGAGTATTTTTTTAAGTCAAATGCCATAGAAATAAAATGGAATACCTCTAGTTAGCAATAAGAGACGACAATAAGTTGATATCCCTGTAAAAGAACGCTGTGACTGAAAGGATTAAATAAAATAATCGGAAAAACGTGTTGATATCACCAAGAGTAAATTCGTGTTTCGTCATCTACGTGGATAGCAGATACGAACAAAGTAATTATCGATGGAATAGAGATATAAAACCATCTATTAGAACAACCCAGTTTGCCTGAGCCACTCCACCTTAAAGAATTAAAAAATATATCTTCCACACACTATCAGATCTTTTTATTCATCCTCAGCTTTTCCCCTTTCAGGGGTTTCTGGTACTTATTCTTTGTCGCCACTCACTTCTGTTCATCGCATCTTCTGAATTTACACCTTTCTATTTCAAGTCCTCTGTCACTCAGTCCTTCCTTCTCATCCTCGGTTTTCCTCTACCTTTTTCCCTCAACTTCTCACAACTCTATCTTTCGTCCCACATGGTTTTAATTTTTACGTCTGAGGTGACAAAACTATTACAGTCTTTGTTCTTAAACCTTTTTTGATTCTGTCATCCCAGCTTTTTTCGTAATCACGTCGTTCCTGACACTATCGCGTCTAATCATATCCAACATTCACCGTAACATTTTCATTTCAGCTATCTACATTTTATTTTATTTATATTTTTCTGAAACTTCTTTACATGCTACACTTCACTACCGTACACCAACACAGAGAGTACCCCGCTAATTCGTTTCTAGTTAAACCAACCAGCCTGTATTCTATGGGCAATTTTCCAATCTAGTGTCCCATTTTCTGTTGGAGAGCCAAAGTATTTAAATTCTAGTCGCCCTAGTTTTTCTCCAACCAATTGTCCCAAACATTCCTGTTTCTCCCAATCACATATACTTATATTATTCCCGGTAATATAATATAATGTAATAATGAAATATAATACTTATATTATAATCACATATTATTCCCGGTTCCAAAAGCTAGTTTCGAACCCACGACTCGGTCTCCACCAACCATCTGGCTGCCGTCCGCAGTGTCTCCATTGGTGACGTTTCTAGCACCATCCAAAAAAGGTTTCCGAGGTTACAGTAGAATAAAGTAATTAAATAATTTACTGCTAACTCTTTATTACCATCACTGGGAAACAACAAATTCTAATAAGTTATGGGCACCAGATAGACAAAAATAAAGAAGCAAAATGAAAGTGTGAAATATAAAATGGCTAATGCAATAGTGAATGTTCCTTAGCTGACAAATTCTTCAAATTTTAATAATTAGAAATTGAGAGTAACTATACTACTGGAAGAAAGACAATTATTAGATGTATTGGAGAAAACAGAGCAAGATTACAGTGAAACAAAAGAGAAAGCAGAGTTTAAACTAAAAGATTTCAGAGGTAAAAGCATTATAGTACAATGTTTAACAGATAAAAACTTGGTTAAGGTTAAGGATGCAAAAACCTCAAAACAAATAGCCCTAGAGAACATATTCGAGAAAAAAAAAGTGTGTTTACAAAATTTTCATTGAAATGTAAATTGTTGAAGCTGAAAAGAAATGAAAAATTTGAAGATCACTTTCTGTTGTTTGACACCCTTATAAGAGATTTAAAAAATGCTGGTTCAAAACTAGAAGAAGAAGACAAAGTATGCCACTTATTACTACCATTAAATGGAGAGTATGAATCAGCCATTACAGCTATAGAAACAATGAATACAACTATTAAAATGGACTTTGTAAAATCCAGACTATTAGATGAAGAAATGAAACTTAAATCAAAACAAAGTAAACCAGCTAGTTATTGAAATGTCATTCTAAGGCTGTCATTTAAAAATAGAGAAAGATAGAGCAATACAGAGAAATATGGAAGCAATTTAGAGATACCTACATTCAGGAGTGGATGGAAAATGGTTGACAAAGAATCATTCTAAGCCAATCAGCCAATAATTTGTTATAAATGTCACAAACCAGGACACAAGATATCAGAGTGTCACCAATTCAAAAGTGAGAATAAATTTTACAATCCAAGAGATAACTTTCAAGAAGTACATATATACAAAGTGGTACAAATCATAGTAGACGAAATCAAGGTGGTAAGCAGCCACAGGCGAATCAAGCAAATGAATTAGCCTTCATTGCATTAAGTGATGTAACTACGTGTGACATAGCTACTCTCAATGTACAGACATTTATTCTGGATTCTGGATGTAAACAACACATGGTAATGGAAGAAATGGTTGAATACATGGTAGATGTAAAACAAATCAACACAGTGAAAATTGGAACTGCAAAGAATGGTGAGGTATTGGTAGCAAATAAGGTACCTACAGTAAAAGCTACTTGTCAGGGACGAGATATTAAAATAGAAGCACTTATTGTTAAAGGTATATCACATAACCTCATTTCTGTATCTAGATTATTAGAAAGAGATTTTAAAGTAACATCTGTTAACGATATTAATGGTAAAAGACAAGCCATAGTAAATAAAAATGGATCAAAATTTCAGTGTGAAATGTTTAATAATTTATTTTGTTTAAAGGTAGATTTTATTAATATTAAATATAATTAGTGTAATGAGACGAATCATATAGTAAGTTATATAAATAAGACTATAGATGATAATTTATGGCATAGGAGATTAGGACACATAAATAGGCACAATTTAAAAATATTAGGACTACCTTATAGTTCAGAAATTTGTAAAGATTGTATGGAAGGTAAAAGTACTCGTAAACCATTTTATAAATGTTATAAATACACAACAAAAAATTGGTCAGTTGATACACTCAGATATTTCAGGTCCAGTATCTACACCAACATTTGAAGGTTATAAATAGTTTCAAGTATTAATCGATGATTACTCGCATTTTTTAGTAGTAAGATTATTAAAAAATAAACATAAAGCTGATCGAAATATTATTCAGTTTATTAAATTATTTAAAACTCAGCATAATCTAAAAACGCAAAGAATTAGAGTTGATAATGGTGCTGAATTTACATCTAAAGCAATTCTGTGCTCAGCTTATGAATTAAATACAATACCTAATAAAGCAAATAACGGAGAAACACCTGCCACAAGATAGTACAATAAAAATGATTTATCAAAAATGAAAGTATTTGGAAGTAAAGCATGGGTACAATGATAGGATATACAGGAGCTGGATATAGATTATGAAATTATGAAACTAACTATGAATTTTTTGTTCAAGAGATATGAGGTTTGATGAAACTTTAACTAATTATGATGAAATCACTAAGACCAATATCATGGGTGATACAAATAAGAAAACAATAGAAATACAATATGAAAATGAACTGCAGGGGGAATAAATGATATAGAAATAGAAATTCAAGATGATGATTTAAATGAAGCTAATGAAGATGAAACAGAGAATATAAGTTCAGAAAATTTTTAAGAATGCATGCCAAAGATAGAAACAACAAAAACAGGAAGAAAAATAAAAGGACCAAAATATTCAAGTGAATACAAGACTTATACTATTGTTTAATATCAACAGAAGAAAATGATCCTTTATGCTACGAAGATGCCACAAAAGATCCAAAATGGGTAGAATCTATAAGAAAAGAGCTACTCTCACATGAAAAGGTAATACATGGGCAGAAGTAGAATTACCTAAACATAAAAAAGCTATTCAAACAAAATGGGTTTTTAGAACAAAGGATGATGGAACAAAAAAAGTCAGAATAGTAGCCAAAGGTTTTTAAATTATGGAGGAGAGTGAATTTGAACCAAATTACTCACCAGTAGCAATAACATTAACAATTAAGCTATTTTTGTCAATAGCATTACAAAATGATTGAAAAATCAGACAAATGGATATCCCAACTGCATTTTTAAATGGATAACTTGAGAATTTGTTACTCAAAATAATTTTGAAAGATCTATGTATGATTGTTGTTTATATAGTAACAAAAAGGTTTGCATATTAATATATGTATATGGTATATTATTAATAGGTAAAGATAATGATGATAAGTGTATTATAAAAATATTACAAGATAATTTTCAGACAAAAGGAATTTACATTTTAAAGGAAGTTAAAAATTTTTTGGTATGAACATTACTAGGACAGAAGACACTATTAAAATTGTTTAAGAAAGATTTATAGAAAAACTTTTGGATTATTTTAATATGAAGGAATGTAAACCAAAGAAGACTTCAATGAAAAAAGGGATTTCAATACATTGAGGATAGTGAAATTCTAACTAATATTTCTTACAGGCAAATAATTGGAGGACTGATGTATTTATCAACAAGTAGGCCAGATATTAGTTATACAATATCATACTTGAGCAGATTTTTAGATTGTTCTACTACAGAGACATGAAATGCTGGAAAAAGAATTTTAAGATATCTACAAGGAAGCAAGAAACTGGGATTAACTTATTATAAAAATACAGATTGCCAGATAACACTCAATGAATATTCAGATGCGTATTGATCAACAGATACGAAAGATAGGAAAAGTGTGAGTGGATGTATATTATTAATATGATAATAACCCAATATCATGGTTTTCAAAGAAACAAAACTATGTGGCATTATCAACAGCAGAAGTTGAGTACATTGCAGCAGCACAAACAACTCAGGACTTAATCAATGTCAAGCGTATACTGGGAAATTTTAATGTAATTGTCAAAACAATTTTTTACTATGACAATAAAAGTACAATTTTAATGTCAAACAGTAATGCAAATTCCAAAAGAGCAAAACATGTAGATATAAAAAATCATTTTTTAAAAGACTTAATTTCTAAGAAAGAAGTTGTAATGGATTATATATCAACTGAGCAAAATTTAGCTGATGTTTTGACCAAATCTTCAGGTACCGTGACTTTCATAAATCTAAGAAATAAAATTTATGTCATATGAATTGTAATATTATTTTGTTAATTATAATAGTTACGATTTTTATGTTTCAACATTTTAAATTGAGAAGTATTGGAATTTTGTACTTGGCAACACTGGTTCACCATGTCTTTAGTGATTCCGGTTGTCAACTGTCAATTGTAATCTTACTTTTCTAGAATGTAGCACATGTTTAGTTTTTAGTACTTTTGTAGAATAAAGTAATTAAATAATTCACTGCTAACTCTTTATTACCATCATTGGGGAACAATAAATTCTAATATATCAAACATTCACAGGTATTCATTCAGGCTCACGTGAGTTAAGTCCTTTGACCCTTTGCTTTAGCAATGCTGTAGAACCTTTCTCTCGAGTGTTTCCAACTCTGCATACAGCTGGGCAAATGACATTTTCTTTGCAATAGTTACATTTACTTACAGTTACTCTCAGGACACTGGAACTCACTTAAAGCATGGGTGTATGTTACCTGAAGTAAAATTTAATTAAAATATTAAACATCAAATAATATTAACAACATCATGTACAATCTTTGGTAACATAATATATTTTAAAGGGTTTTTACCCAAATATTTTGGTGGCTCAGGCATGGTAACCTGTATTTTTAACCTGATGATGGAACTGTTGTTACGAAAACATTCGTGTTTTTAATGTAGCCCTTTTAAGGGTTTTTTATAAAATATACCCATATACAAAGATTAACCTCTTTTTGTGATACGTGGTATACAGCCAGCTGCAGGAATTATTTTCCTTGTGGATTTTAGATTATGAAAAGGCTTTTGACAAAGTTAAGTACGATAAGCTAATAGAATGCTTGCAAAAAAAGAACCTGGATCCAAACGACATTAATACAATACGTGAACTCTACTGGAATCAAAATGCCTCTGTCAGAACTGAAATGGGTGATACTAAAACCATAAACATCCAAAGAGGAATTAGACAAGTTTGTATACTATCACCATTATTATTCAACTTGTACTCAGAGGACATCTTTGCACATGCTCTAGATGAAGCACAAGAAGGAATAAAAGTCAATGGAAAAATCGTGAACAATATCAGGTATGCCTATGATACAGTACTGATTGCTAGCAGTGAAGAAGAACTACAAATTCTGTTAACTAAAGTAGTACGAGAAGTAGAACTATACGGCCTTAAGGTGAATGTAAAAGAAAACCAAAAGAATGATAATTTCAGAAAAACACACTCCAGTTATAAACATACTAGTCAACAACAATCTACTTCAACAAGTGAAAAAGTTTAAGTATGTATTCTGTTGGATACAGGAAACCTTAGACCAAGAACAAGAGGTTAAATGCAGAATAAAACAGGCAAGAAACACCTTCTTAAAGATGCGACAGTTACTCACTACTCGTAATCTTGATTTGTCCCTACGATACCGCATGATAAAGTGTTATGTATATAGTGTACTATTACACGCGTGGCAGTTTGGACGTTAGAAAAAAAATAACAGTCAGCTCGTTACGACGTTAAGAGAGCTTTGAGATGTGTGTATTTCGTCGTATTCTGAAAATTCCATAGACCGACCGCGTTAGAAATGAAGTTTCTAGTTTTAAGCCGTATGAATAGAGAACGTGAACTAATAGAAATTATCAACAAGCGTAAAACGTCTTATCTTGGACACTTATTTGGACACGACAAGTATAACTTCGTTCAGCTTATTATAGAAGGGAAAATAGAAGGCAGACGCGGCACGGGTACACTACAAATGACCTGGCTGTGCAACATCAAAGATTGGACAGGATTCTGCAGATTAGATCGATTTGGCCATCTAAATTACATATAAGACACAGTTAACGATATGCTTTATCGGCTGCATGTGGCCACTTAAGCGATAGTGTGAATTCTCAAATGTTCCTTAAATTGATTTATGTTTACAAGTTACAAACCTTTTAAAATATGTGTGCTATAATGCTATAAATATGTGTGTCTTCAAAGCTATATCTTGCTTTTTCCCTAGCCAACTATATTTTACTTGAATTTTATTGCTAATCAGCTTCTTAAACTTCTCCTAACAAATGTGTTTATTGTTTCCTTACCAATTTTGGAAAGCTCATTATCCTAAAATATAAATCAACATGTAACAATAATCTAACTAAAATACCCTCCATATATATACCCCACAAACTTGATCATCCATGATTAATTGTTTTAGCTTAACCTATCTAATAAAAAACAGCCTTTATTACAAAATTAATCAAACATTCATTTTCATCTTTTGGTTTCTCATAATCATGGTTAGTGCCTATTAAACCTACAATTTTTGCTTATATAAACAAATTACACAAAAGATAATCAAATTGACTACTACAACACTTTTTCAGTGAGATTCCATTAAAATTTACACAAATTTCTATGACATTGTTTTTGCGAATATAGAAAAAAATTTTAAATTTAAATCATATTAATGAGAGTATTTTTTTTAAGACCAAAGTGGAAATATTTTCCTGGAAAAACGTCTTTAAATTAAATTTTGTGGGTGAAGCAAGAAGGGTTCTAGCATCTAATGGCAAATGAGAAAGATCAGGAACTTCTTTATGAATTTTTAATAAATCACCTGGTATTTTAAAGGACAAAGTCTAGTTGCATAATTTATTGGAAAAATTAAAAATATCTTAATAAGAGTTGTTGAACTGAACTGCTTGAACTGAAACTCTTATCAAATTGGTCAATTATGGATTCCGAAGAAAGATTTGAAGAAGATGGAATATCATAGTTATTAATATTTTCGACAATACTCTCTACGTTTTTCGTATTTGTCCTCTATTGCTGGTACTTGGAAACTTTCTTTTAAATATAAACTAATTATAGGTAAAATTACACTTAATTGCACTACACAATATCACAGTAAATCTTAAAATTACTTATAATATAAAATCAATATCAAAAGTTTAAAAAATGAGACTAAAAATCTTACTTACTAAAAAAAACAAACAAAATATTACAAGAACACAGTTCAACAATACCAATATACATATCACAAAGCAAAAGATTTTTTTAACCGAGTAAAAGTTATATAATAAAATTTTCAATAGTACTGTGGACGTGGTAAGCACAATATCTTAAAAAATTATGTTGGACTCTTCTATGATATCAATATTTTTCTGAAAATAGGTTAACCAAATAACTGAACAGTAGTCCAAAATAGTTCGAACTAAGCAAAAATACACTACTGTTGTTATATAAATGGGGAAATACTTTAAATTCCTAGTAACGAAACCAAGAATTATTTCACAGAATGACGGTATTAGATTTTTGTTTTGATACAGTGCAGCAACAACCGTTGATACGTATTTCGACCTCCTTAAGTCTCTTCAGAACGGTATAGTCACTGCTCTGAACCAAAACAAAAATCTTTCCCGTCCTAGACAATAGTTATTAAAATAACTATATACGGACGTAACTACGCCATCTAAAAACAAAAAGAGAAATCAAACGATTTCTATTTAGCGAAACCGAATTCAAATCTTAACCACTGTGTTTCCTAAAATTTGCGAAACAAACAGCTGGATGAATTACTCGGCAAGGGAATCTAAAATTGCATTCCACAAGCCGTTCATCCTAGTCAAAATTCGTAGTGAATTCAGTTTCTCGAACTTCCAACAAAGTAAATAACAAAACAGAATGACGGTATTAGATTTTTGTTTTGATACAGTGCAGCAACAACCGTTGATACGTATTTCGACCTCCTTAAGTCTCTTCAGAACGGTATAGTCACTGCTCTGAACCAAAAAAAAACTATTCCAGCTTGTGGAATGCAATTTTAGATTCCCTTGCCGAGTAATTCATCCAGCTGTTTGTTTCGCAAATTTTAGGAAACACAGTGGTTAAGATTTGAATTCGGTTTCGCTAAATAGAAATCGTTTGATTTCTCTTTTTGTTTTTAGATGGCGTAGTTACGTCCGTATATAGTTATTTTAATAACTATTGTCTAGGACGGGAAAGATTTTTGTTTTGGTTCAGAGCAGTGACTATACCGTTCTGAAGAGACTTAAGGAGGTCGAAATACGTATCAACGGTTGTTGCTGCACTGTATCAAAACAAAAATCTAATACCGTCATTCTGTTTTGTTATTTACTTCGTTGGAAGTACGAGAAACTGAATTCACTACGAATTTTGACTAGGATGAACGGCTTGTGGAATGCAATTTTAGATTCCCTTGCCGAGTAATTCATCCAGCTGTTTGTTTCGCAAATTTTAGGAAACACAGTGGTTAAGATTTGAATTCGGTTTCGCTAAATAGAAATCGTTTGATTTCTCTTTTTGTCAAGAATTATTTCTTTATTGAAATGTTGTCACAGAAAGTAAGCTTCTCATTAAAAATAACATCCAAATCTCGAATAGAAGAAACATAATTCGGTGGCTGATTATGAATAATAGCTAACGTTGATAGCTCAGTTTCCTCCTGTTCTAGTTCTATATAACCTCTACCTTCAGCTCTACTTTATCAATTAAGTAGCGTACTAAAGTATTCTTGTCACCTTTTCAGTACTTCTACTTTGTCGTTTAGAAGGAATCCATTATGAGCCTTGACCTGGTTCGCTTGTGCTTTTCATTTTTTGTTAATCTGTTTGTAAAATTTTCTGTGTTCATGTTTTCTATTTAATTTGTCCATTCTTCAAACTCTTTATTGATTTTTTGCCGCTTTTTCCGTTCGTACTTTTAATTTTTCTTCTCTTTTCTCTAATCGTATTCGACAATATATCGTACCATGCTATGAGGTCCTGTATGCTTTGAGGTCCTGTGATTGGTCTGTGATAAAAGAAAATGTGAAGAAATAGAGCAATTGCAGGCAAAACATGATATTTTTAATGTACATAAAAAAGTGAAAGAACTTGCAGGTACACAAAAACGTAAGCAGCCAAATACCCTGTATAATGTCAACGGAAACATAATAACAGAACTAGAAGAACAGTTGAAGACATGGAAAAACTATATTGAAGAACTCTTTGCAGATGATAGACAACAATCTAAGCTAAGTAACATACAAGGAGACGAAGGTCCAGAAATAACGGAAGAAGAAGTAATGTACGCATTAAAAAGAATGAAAAATGGTAAAGCCCCAGGTCCAGATGAAATACCAACGGAAATCCTTAAACTAATAGAAAAAGACTCGATTCACATTTTAGTTAAACTTTTCAATAGCATTTATACATCAGGAAAAATACCACAAGAATGGCTTTTATTCACCTTTGTTACTATACCAAAAAAGATAAATGCCAAACAATGCAGTGATTACCGTACAATCAGTCTGATGAGCCATGTACTGAAAATATTTCTGAAAATTATACACTCTAGAGTACACAGAAAACTGGAAATGGACATCAATAATACCCAGTTTGGATTCCGAAATGGACTTGGAACAAGAGAGGCGTTGTTTGCACTGAACGTTATGTCTCAAAGATGTCTTGACATAAATCAAGATGTATTCATGTGTTTCATAGATTACAACAAGGCCTTTGATAAAGTGCGGCATGATCACCTAATCAGACTCCTGACAGAAAAGAATTTAGATAAACGAGACATCCGACTAATAGCAAATATGTACTACAATCAGAAAGCAGTAGTGAGAGTAGAGAATAATACCACTGAAGAAATTGAAATAAAGCGGTGTATACTACAAAGGTGTATACAGGTGTATATAGGTGTATATATAAAGGTGTATACTGTCACCAACCCTGTTTAATCTCTATTCCGAAGACGTAATGAATAGAACACTCTCTGAGCAATCCGCAGGTATTAAAATAAATGGTTTTAGATTAAACAATCTGAGATTTGCCGACGACACCGTTCTGATCGCAGAAACACTTGAAGAGCTACAGACATTGGTGAATAAGATAGCAGACTGCAGCGAAGAATATGGACTATCTTTGAACATAAAGAAAACTAAATTTATGGTAATATCGAAATCAACACAAAATGTCCAAAATTTATATTTACACAATGAAATTATCAATCGAGTTAATAAATACAAATATTTAGGCACTTTATAAATGAAGACAACGATAGCTCAGCAGAAATCAAAATAAGAATAGAAAAAGCCAGATCCATATTCACTAAAATGAAGAGAGTGTTCTGCGGAAGAGATTTGAGCCTTGAAATGAAACTTCGCCTAATGAGATGTTACGTACTTTCTGTGCCGTTCTACGGAATGGAGTCATGGACGTTGAAAAAGATTGATCCCAAAAAATTAGAGGCATTTGAACTGTGGATGTATCGCAGAATCCTGAGAATATCATGGACCAAGAGAGTCACAAATGTCGAGGTCTTGAGAAGAATGAATAAAGAAAAGGAAGTCATATTTACGATCAAAAAACGAAAACTGCAATACTTGGGACACATTACAAGAGGCGAAAGATATAAACTGCTTCGAATAATTATGCAAGGGAAAATAGCAGGAAAAGGTCCATAGGAAGAAGACGAAACTCCTGGCTAAAGAATCTACGGGAATAGTATAGCTGTAGCAGCAACGAATTGTTTCGGTCAGCAGTTTCGAAAATACGTATAGCCCTGATGATCGCCAACCTTCGGAACGAAGATGGCACTTGAAGAAGAAGATTGGTCTGTACATCTCTTCTTATCCTACATTAGCGTTTATGTCCCCAATGCTCATCTTAGCAATTGGGACATTATCTATAATTTTGTTCTAATTTCTCATAGAGTTCTTCGTTTTCTGTGTCGGTTGGAGCATGTAGATTCAGAGGCTGTAGATAAAGAATGTTTGACGTATTCTTAAAACACATATTCTATGATCTCGACCTTTAAAACCTATTATTAGGTTACTAACTTTTTTGCTAACTACAAAGCCTACACCAAAAATATGTTGCATTTTATGGCAACTATAGTATAATGTATTCAAGGACCACATAGTTGAAAACGATTAATTATTTCTTTTACACGTCATCATGCAAGCAAAGTAGAGGGAAGAAAAGGCTTGTGAAGAAAAAAGAAATCTTGGCTGAGAAATATCAGAGATTGAACTAACCTCAGTGTTGAACAGATATTTCACGTTGCAAAAGATAGCGAAGCGTTTAAAGAAGTAATCGCCAACTTTTATTGGAAGACGGCACAATAAAAAAAAGAATTTCATGTTTTCTAAATTTTAGTACTTTTTGGTATTCGTCATTTCACTATGGAACCGTCTGTTTACATTGTGGGTTGCTAGTTTTATCTAAAGTTTCTTCTGTAGCTTTTATTATCATGGTAGTAAATTTGTCTTGGATAGGATCAATATCAGTTTTCAATGGTCCTATGTGAGGTACAGTTTTAATAATGCCTTGATAAATTACCTAATCTGCATTTTGAATTGTAGACTTTTCTGAAAGGGATATTTCAGTATTTTTATATGATGTATAGTTTTTTATCGCAGCTGTTTTAGTTAATTTTTTAAGTATGTTAAAGGATATTTTGAGAGTTGGCTTATTTCGTTATTTTTCAAATGACTTTAACATCAGTTAGGTTAATGTTTATATTAATTGAGTTTTAATGATTACTTCATAAAAGATTTATAAATGCAAAAGTAACGACATTTAATTTTTTATCATCTAACTAATTATTAGTGAATAAAAATAAACCTTATGCTTCGATACAATCATTTCCCATATAAATTAATTACATTTTATTATATAAAAGACACAAATTTTTGCTTTAATAATATTAGTATATTTCTGATCATTTGTGTTCACCATAAGAATTTTTATATTCTAAGATGGAAGAAGTATTTGTTAAGAAACATACAAAACTAAGAGGTAAAAATGAACAATTTTATATTGCAAATTAATATATATATATATATATATATATATATATATATATATATATATATATATATATATATATATATATATAGATTCTGGATGATCTTAATATCCTCCATCCTAACATCTTTTTTCCACTGGAAGCAGAATCTGACAATAAGTTGAACTTCTTGGATATGACTATTTCTCGTAATAAAGATTCTCTAGAGTACAATATTTGCAGAAAACCTACTGAAACAAATCATGTTTTACATGCAACATCTAATCATCCAAACCAGTATAAAATGGCTGCTTTCAACAGTTACATTTATAGGTTACTCAAATTTCCACTTTCTAATGATAACTTTAATTTAGACCTTAATACTCTCAAACAAATTGCTTTCTATAATGGTTATGATCCCAATATTATCCATAAGCTTCTAAATAGAGCCAAATTTAAACACAATGTTTGCTTTAATCCAATGTTTCAAATAACATCAGATATTTCTCCTCTACTTATATTAGCAACATTCGCAATAAAATATCAAAACTTTTTACTTCTACAATTGAAAACATCAAAATTTCTTTCAGGTCACAGATTAGGTTCTTTTTTAATCAACACCAAAGATAGTATGAACATACGTGAAGTGGTGTTTATAAATTAAAATGTCATAATTGTGATGTCTTTTATGTAGGTATAACCATTCGAAAGTTATCTACTAGAATATCAGAACATTTAAAAAGAATAAACTCTTTAAGTTTTGGTCAACACTTATTATCCAGTAAACACAATTTTAACATCAATACTGGTTCATCTATTTTACATGACATTAATAGAAAGAAAAACTACTTGGAGTTGGATTTATTCTAAGATTAGGAAATTACAAGGGAAACAAATGAAAACTCTCACTGTCTTAATAATTAAATTAATTTAACAAAAAACGTCAAACAACTGTCAAAGTGTATAGACGCATTTCAAAGTTTCTCCTTAAAATTTAAATATTTAAATGATTATTCTTAAAGTCTGAACGAGTACATAGTGAATAGTGGTAAAATCAAAATCCTATTCCATTCCAATTTAAGCAGCCGACGAGTAAAGACCGATATGTGACAATTTCACCGAAACATTTTAACTTTAATGGTTCAAAAGTGCATTGGTAAATTTGACTTTCCAGTGGCGTAAAAAAAATTAAGGTAACTGTTATTTTTAATCCTTTTATCCA
Organism: Diabrotica undecimpunctata; assembly: GCF_040954645.1. NCBI lineage: Eukaryota > Metazoa > Arthropoda > Insecta > Coleoptera > Chrysomelidae > Diabrotica > Diabrotica undecimpunctata. The sequence continues at coordinate 143,577,284 of NC_092803.1, forward strand.
CAGAGTCCCACTAGGACATCTGTTGCATTGATAATAAAAATTTATGTGTAGTGGTTTTGGGATCCAGAACCGCTCACTAAAATGACCTCAACTACTACTCAAATGACCTCACAAAATAACACGATCAATAATACCAAGTCTTATGTTGCTGCCACTTTATCTAAACCTCCACCTCCTACGTTTCCTCATAAAAATCAAGCCATTATCTTACATGCCCTTCCTAATGTCGTTCTATTTGAGTACATAAAAGCTATAGGAGACATCGTTACCCCAAAAAATATCATCTTTGCGTCTCGAATCTCAAATAACCGCATTTATATTTATTTAAACTCTGTTAAACTAATCGACGATCTTCTCAGTGCCCACCAAAGTATCATTATTAACTCAACAGTTGTTCCTATCCGAAGACTTATAACACCTGCTAAGTGTATTCTTATATCAGATGTATCTCCCACGATACCTCATAGCACTATCGAAGAAGCTTTAAAAGATATCGGTTTACAGATAGTCTCTCCTGTATAATTCGTGAAATGTGGCTCGCTAGGTGATGAATATACACATATAATGAGCTTCCGAAGAGTGGCGTACGTTATTCCGGATAAAGAAAACTTTTCAGTCCAGACCTCTCTTTTAATAACTCATGACTACACATCATATCAAATATTTGTGTCTACTGACAAATTACAATGTTTTTTATGTAAACAAGATGGTCATACTGCTGAAACTTGTACCAATGAACCAATTTCTGTAGCCCAATCCGAACTTCCCTCTCCCACTACCTCCGTATCCATACCCACAAATACAACGATACCCGAATGCACTCCCAATCAAATCAATGCACCATCCACATCTTACCTCGAAACTACAACTAATGTGGCAAAAAGCATCCCCTTAGTTACACAGTTAGCATCACCTCCCGTACAGAGACAGAAACGGGCTATATCGAGTGACAGTAATGCGGGCACCCCTTCTCAACTTTCTCCAGTTCCTATTCCAGAACCAACTGTCAATCAAATGCCTCCCCCCTTATCTGTAAAATCTACCACTAATTCTTTTAGCCAGCCGCAAAAGAAAAAAAAGTAAAACAATTGAAACAAAAGAACATAAATTGACACCCATTTCTTATAATGCAGTCCAAGCCATTTATAAAAATAATTTATCCGAACTAACTCTTACTGAAAACCAATTTATAGCTTTCCTAGAAATTACCTACGGCATACCGGACCCACTTAGAGAAGCTCTCAATTTCACTTCCAATATCCAGGGATTGCTTAATGATTTATCTCTTCTTCATTCGCAATCAAAAGAGAGATCCTTTAAAAACCGAATAACAAGATTGCAAAAAAAATTAAAAGACAGCTTAATCCTGAAGACTCCGACAATTTAAGTGCATCATCCGATTACCTATCTGACGATGAAACTAACGCTCCTATTTCTCAATGCTCTCAACAATCCTTACAGTAGTCCCACACTTATCACATTTAAACATTACATTTAAAATAATTCAATGGAATTGCGATGGTTTCTTTCCTCCCATAGAAAGAATCCAGCAATTAACTACCGAAGAACAACCTGAAATCATGCTTGCAAGAAACTAACTCAAAAATTACTAAATTTCCTAAACTAAACAATTTTAAAGGATATCATTATATTCGAGCTGACTGCAACAGAGCCAGTGGTGGAACTTCAATTTTTATTTCCAGTCAACTATTTTCTTCGCACCTTCCTCTCACCACCGAACTTGAGGCTATCGCCATAACCACTTGGTGTCCTAATAAGATTACTATTTGTAGCGTATACATTCTACCCAATCACTCTCTAAAGAAAATAGAACTTCTTGACCTCATTTATCAGCTCCCTTCTCCCTACTTTTTGTAGGCGATTTCAACGCTCACAACCCTATGTGGGGTTCCAATAGCACGTCAAACAAAGGTAAAACTGTTGAAAACGTAATTATTTGTACAGATTTCTGTCTACTAAATACAGGCTCTAGTACACACTTGAATTTCTCATCAGGCACATTTTCTTCTATAGATCTTAGCTTTAGTGATCCAAAATCCGCACCTTTACTAAATTGGAAAGTTGCTGATGATCTTTACGATAGCAATCATTACCCCATATTTATATCCACTGATATCCCCAACTCTAAACAAACTATATCCAGAAGCTACTGGCAACTCAAAAATGCCGACTGGCTAAGCTACACTACCAAAACAGATACCACCTTACCTTTTCTCACACTATCCAACAATATTGACTACAATTTATCATTAGTCACAAACACGATACTCTCAGCTGCCAATTTGCATATTGGCAAAAATTCTGTTTCACACAAACATAAAAGGGTTCCGTGGTGGAATAATTCTTGCAAAATCTCCGTAGAACAACATAAGGAGGCACTTAGAGATTATCGGAAAAATAAAACACCAGAAAATCTCACAGAATTAAAAAAAGCTAGAGCCAGGTCGCGATTTATTATAAAACAAAGTAAAAAATCGTCATGGAGAAACTATGTATCTTCTATCAATGAAAATACCAGTCCTACTAATCTCTGGAAAAAAATACGACAAATTCAAGGAATCAATACAAATACTAAAATATCTAGTCTAATTTTAAATGATAATGTAGTTAGTGACAATCAAGAAATTGGTGAGACCCTAGCCAGTCACTTCGACAAAAAATTTAAAAGCAAAATAAATTGCTCTCAAATCGAGCCAGTAGTCGATGCTTTCTTTTCAAGTTCTTCAGCAACTGTCAAAGATATCGATTACTTAAATTCCCAATTCTCTTACATAGAACTTACTTCGGTTATTAAAATTCTTAAGAACACTGCTTCCGGCCCCGACGATATTCCTTACATTTTTATAAAAAAACTATCTAGTTTAGGTCATCTTAAACTTCTTGAAATGTTTAACTTAATCTGGTCATCTAACAAGTTTCCTAATCAGTGGCAAACCTCAATTGTAATACCCATTAAAAAGCCTAACATATCACGATCATCACCCAGCGCTTATCGACCAATATCTCTAACATGTACCATCTGCAAAATCTTTGAAAAAATGATCAATAAACGTCTTACGTGGTTTTTTAACAAATATAATATAATTCCAAAAGAACAGTCAGGGTTTCGACGTAATCGCTCTACTCAAGACAATCGAATACTTCTCCAAAGTCATATTTCCGATGCCTTCAACAGAAGACAAGAAGTCATTGCAGCAGTGTTTGATATTGAAGGTGCATTTGATACAATTAGCAGGCAATCTATACTGAAGAAACTTTCTCATTATAACATTAAGGGTAACATATTTAATTTTATACAAAATTTCTTAACCTCACGAACATTTAGAGTCTCTGTCAATGGCATTTTTTCATCACTACACCATCAAACTGACGGCGTACCACAAGGTTCAATATTAAGCCCCACTCTGTTTAACCTAGCAATAAGCGACTTGTGCTCTGATATAATATCCACTATTAGGCATGTCCTATACGCAGATGACCTGATAATTTACTGCCACGGACGATCTATCTCTACAACTTCCAAGCTTATTCAATCCGCAGTAGATACACTAGTTAAAAAAACAAGCTCCATAGGCCTGCCTTTATCATATACAAAATCAAAAATATTAAAATTTAGTAGACTATCACCCTTCCAATCCCCTAATATTATGATTGAGAGAGCGAATCTTCCAGTAGTCAAGGAATGCAAAATTCTCGGTGTAACGTTTGATTCACGACTCACCTTGAAACAACATATTCTTGAAATAAAAGGTGAAGCAAACAAGAGGCTTAACATTATCAAAACTCTTTCAAACTATCATTGGGGCGCAGATGAGAACTCCCTGCTTAAGATATATAGGTCTATCATTCGTTCCAAACTGGATTATGGTTGTTACATATATATCTCTGCCTCTAAAACACACCTTAACCTTTTAAATTCGATACATCACACAGCCTTACGAATTTGTTTAGGAGCCTTTCGATCTAGCCCTGTAGAAAGTCTATATTGCGAAGCCAATGAGCCCCCACTTTGGATTAGACGTGAACAATTATTACTTTCCTATGCTGCCTCCGTTTCATCCATTACCTCCAATCCAGTTTATCTTCTTCTTACTTCATCAACTAACAACCAGCATTACTATTCTAAATCACCATCAATAAAACCCATTCCACTAATTTTAACACAATTACTTAATAACATCTCTCTATCACAAACAATCCCACGACCCCTACCTCCATATCCTCCTTGGTCTATAATCACCCCTCAGTTTAACACATCTCTCACAAGATTCGATAAACTTACAACACCCAGGGAACTCATTAAAAAGTCTTTTAAAGAAATTGTATTTACAAATAAATACGACATAGTACTTTACACTGATGCCTCAAAGAATGATACAGGAGTAGGCTGTTCTGTTACCACGTCAGATAACCTTATCACATCATCTTGTATCCCCTCGTTTTGTAGCGTTTTCACTGGCGAACTATTTAGCATATTTCAGGCTTTCAAATCCATTTCTTCACCTGATAAACAATTTGCAATATGCACAGACTCACTAGCCTCAATACAATCTATCCAAAATATATTCACTGATCATCCTATTGTCCAAAAGATCCTTGATTGTTACCAACTAATCGCTTCCCAAAAAATAACAGTTACATTAATCTGGCTACCATCCCATATTGGTATCACAGGCAACGAACTTGCAGACAGCCATGCAAAACTTGCCTCAACATCATCTGATAATACGGTTAATATACAAATTAGTAAAGATTTAAAATCTCACATTAAGAAACGAGTAAGAACCCGATGGCAACAACACTGGGACACCAATATCTCAGCATTACATCATATCCAACAGTTAGTCGATAGCCCCCTTGATTTGATCTCTGCCAGTATGTCCAGACGAGATGCTATTGCAACACGAAGACTTCGAATAGGACATACAAGATTAACACACGGATACCTGATGTCATCCAGCAACCGACCCACTTGTGAGACCTGTCAATCACATCTAACAGTTAACCATATTCTCACCGAATGTCATCAATATTCAGCAAAAAGACTATTTTATTGCCTTAAAAGTGATTTAAAAGACATACTCAATAACTTGGATCAAATAACCTCAAGTCTAAAATTCCTCAGAGACGTTCAGTTATATTATAAAATATAATTTTGATTGTATTCTAACAATATGTACTCTATAACATATTCTTGTAATTTATTGTAACAGTTTTACATTTGTAACCGTTTACGTGTAAGTGGCCTTTGTTGCCGAGCACGTTTATTTTCAATAAAAAAAAAATTAATTTAAATTGTACTAAATTTAAACCTTTTTATAAAAAATTTTGAATAAAATCCTTTATAAAAAGGTATATAAAAAACCCAGTTGGGCTATGTTGCATTGACAAAACGTTTTCGGAATAAATATTCCATCATCAGTGTCTAGTTAATCTAGGATTTTATTCAAAATTTTTTAATATATGGTATACAGCCAAATACAGGAACTTTGTTTCCTTGTGGATTTTTATAAAAACTTTATTGCAGCTTCACCTCGTGAGGGAACCAGCTCGGCTGTTTAGACTACCTGCACTGAGTTCACCCATTAAGAATTTATTAATTTCATATTTTGATTAACATCACCATTTTATTCTTCAATAATTTACAAAACTAGCTTGCTCAGGTTGAATTGATCTATAGTTGGTGTTGATTACACTCTCCATATTTCTGCGTAATGAGGAGATACCATCTCCACAGTTGTATATTTTAACATATCCCACTGTTGTTTAGTTGGTATTAAGTAATTCTTTGACATTTTAATTTTATGGTTCTCTCAGTGACTGTGAATTTAATTGAACCATTTGGATTATACCCCATTTATACACTCTGCTTTCAATTTCAATTTTTAATTCTTAGTATTTCAATTTTATAGTTCAATTTCTTCTTTTCTACAGTATTGATAGTGCTTGGTAGATCCTTTTATTATAGTCAACCACCCACTATCTAACAGATTGTTCAGTCTTTTTCTTGAATTTATACTCTACGTCCACTTCAGTTACCCTCAAACTAACACCCTATTAATGACAGGTTTGAGTGTGAGATCTGGATTATGCAATGTACTTAAAGTAATCTATATAATTGCATATTTCATCAGTTGATTTCCTATAGTAGTGTCAGTTGGACGTTTGATCAATCTATCTATCTATCTATCTATAGCCCAAAATCTATTCATGTGTTGAATATAGGCCTCTCCCATTTGTCTCCATTTGTCTCTGTTTTCTGTTTGTCTTTTCCACATTGGATCTGCGCTTTGCTCAATGTCATCTTTCCATCCCATTTGCGGTCGACCTCTTGACCTTTTTGCAGTATATGGTGTCCAGCGGCCAATTTCTTTATTCCATCTTCCATCCTGATATCTTTCGTTATGCCCAGTCCATTTCCATTTTAATTTGAATGCATGTTCGACAGCGTCTGTTGTTTCTGTTTTGCATCTTATCCACTCATTCCTCTTTTTATCTCTCAACGATATTCCCAACATTTGTCTTTTCATATTTTGAGTTTTCTTCATTCTATCTAAACTGCTCTTGGTACACGTCCACGTCTGGGCACCATATGTCAGAACAGGTAGCACGCATGCATTAAATACCTTCGTTTTTAATTTTAAAAGTTTCACCCCATTCTTATTCTTTTGGTTATTTCTTTAGTCTGGTTACTTTTGTCTACTCTGATAGCTTGTCCTAAGTAAATATATTCTTGGACGTGTTCAATGTTTGTTCCACCTATGGTAATTACTGATCTGTTTTTTGTATTAGTCATTATTTTAGTTTTCTTTAGATTCATTTTTATTCCTTTCTCAAGAGATGTTTTTTCTAGCTCTGAAATCATTATTCGTAGTTGTTCCATAGTTGTTGCTATCAGCAGTACATCATCGGCGAATCTTAGATGATTTAAATATTTCCTGTTTATACAAATTCCTTTATTGTCCCAGTCTATAGATTTAAAAATGTCTTCCAACGCCAGAGTAAATAGTTTGGGTGAGATTGTATCCTCTTGTCTGACACCTCTACAAATTCTAATTAATGGAGTTTGTCAATCTTAAATTCTATGCTGTCAAACGCTTTTTCATAATCAACAAACGCTAGGTATATTGTAAGGTTGTATTCATTGGTCTTTTCTTTCAATATTTTAAGGGTGTGAAGGTGGTCGGTTGTGCTGTACTCCTTTCTAAATCCTGCCTGTTCAACTGGTTGGTATGCATGCATCTGGTTGGAACGCAATCAAATTTGTTGTTTAGTCTAGTTGTGATTACCTTAGTGAATTATTTATAAATTTATGACAAAAAAGATTAGCTATAGTTAGCTAATTTTGATCTATTTCCATTCTTATATATCAGAATTGTATTTACCTTGTTCCACTCTTGCGGTATTTGTCCTTCAAACAAACATTTATTGAAAAGTATCTTTAGGTAGTCTTTTACCTTTTCCCCTCCTTCTTTTAACATTTCAATTAGAATTTCATCGTCTCCCAGAGCCTTATTTCTTTTCATATTTCTAATTGCTTTTTCTATTTCTTCTCCGGTTATGGGGGGTAATATTTTAGAGTTTACATTCATTATTTCCTTTTTCAGGTTTTGTTGAGTTGTATCAGGTGGACTGTTTTTAGAGCTGTATTGGTCACTATAATATTCCCTTGTTATCTTAGATATTTAAATTCTACTTTTTTCTGTTACACCTTGTTTATTTTACATCTCTATGATTTTAAAATCGGTAAGATAGTTTCGAAACAAATTCAGATTTTTGCTTTAATCTGAACCTTCTATAAATGCAAGGTATAACAGACGTTGATAAAAATGTTAATAGAGACATGAGGAATCTAAAATTTGCATTCCACGACATGTCTTTCAACTAAGCAGAAATCCTTAACGAATTTGTTTCTTGTACTCATACAAAGTTGATCCGAATAAAATGAAAAAGACAGCAAAGATTTGATTTCACGTACAAAGCGTCTATGTATCTGTTGATACGTATTTCGACTTAATAAGTCTCATCAAAACAGTTATTCATAGCCGTTCTCAACGTGAAAATAACCTTTTCTGTCTTTTTAGAAGCAACAATAAAATGGCTTCGTTATGGACGCAATAGCGACATCTGATAGAAAAATCGGTAAGATAGTTTCGAAACAAATTCAGATTTCTGCTTTAATCTGAACCTTCTATAAACGCAAGGTATAACAGACGTTGATAAAGATGTTAATAGAGACATGGGGAATCTAAAATTTGCATTCCACGACATGTCTATCAACTAAGCAGAAATCCTTAACGAATTTGTTTCTTGTACTCATACAGAGTAGATCCGAATAAAATGAAAAAGACAGCAAATATTTGATTTCACTTACAAAGCGTCTATGTATCTGTAGATACGTATTTCGACTTAATAAGTCTCATCAGAACAGTTATTCATAGCCGTTCTCAATTCTATTAACATCTTTATCAACGTCTGTTATACCTTGCATTTATAGAAGGTTCAGATTAAAGCAGAAATCTGAATTTGTTTCGAAACTATCTTACCGATTTTTCTATCAGATGTCGCTATTGCATCCATAACGAAGCCATTTTATTGTTGCTTCTAAAAAGACAGATAAGATTATTTTTCACGTTGAGAACGGCTATGAATAACTGTTCTGATGAGACTTTAAGTCGAAATACGTATCAACAGATACATAGACGCTTTGTACGTGAAATCAAATCTTTGCTGTCTTTTTCATTTCATTCTATGATTTTATTTCTTCCTAGGTGGGACTTGATAGATCTTAAGTTTCTGTTTTCTTCTATAATCTTCTCGATTCGTTCTTCTTGATGTCGTTTGAGATCTTGTTTTATATGTTTTCTTATTTCTGTATTAAGCGTTTTGTATTCAGTTGTATTTCTTTTATTTTCTTGTAGTAGACTTCTCCGTTGTTGTAGCATGTCTAAAGATAGGACAATTAGTTTTGATTTTTTGTCTGGTTTTGCTGGTGCTACTAAGCTAGTCTTTAGAAGTTCTTCAGTGATGGCTTTGTTTAGTTGATCTAGATTTAGGTCTGTTAGTTTTAGTTCTTCAGCTGTTCTTATTTTGTTATGGTATTGTCCTTTATTCTTCTTTAATTTTTCTGGGTGGACTTTTTTCTTAGAGTGCACATATTGTCTTCGATCTTTTTTGTGTTTAATACTTATTTTAGCCCGTATCATTCTGTGATCACTACCAGTAGAGATTGAGTTTATTACTGTGACGTCTTCGAAAATGTTCTGCTTGTTTGTTAGTATGTAGTCAATTTCATTTTTAGTGTTCTCATTTGGCGATATCCACGTCCATTTCCTATGTGGTTTTGTGGAGTTCTTGGTAAATAATTTGTTGTTTTCTACATAGTTAACCAATAGATTTTCTCTTTCATTTCTTACTTCATGTCCAAATTCTCCAATACAGTTTTCGTTTTCTTCTAGTTTTTTGCCCATTTTTGCATTAAAATCGCCCATTATAATCGTGTTCGCCTCAGTTTTATAGAATTTTGAAATGTGCAGATCATATCATCATGATTGTGACTGTCCATCCAATTTGTCATATGTCACATGTCACCTTAACATTTCCGTTACGACCAGAAGCCATTCTCTCTCCTAATGCCAACTAATAAGTAGCTTCGCTCTTTTTAAAATTTTAAACTGTTTGTCCTTGTGTCGTGTAGTGTTCATGTATAATTATTAGGATTATGACATTCTTAATAGATTTTTGGATAGGCCAAATTTGACGAAGTAGGTCTAAAACATTATATTACATAAAAAACTTTTTTCAACCATCAACTTCGAGTTTTTTTATCGACGTTAATTAATTTTCTTTAGTTGAAAAAACTTTCTTGGCTTATTTCAGATGCCTAGGAGCAAAAGTGCTTGGGCAAGATTTAATAAATAAACTGGGCTCGATATCTGCCTTTCATTTGATTGAAGTTCATTGTTATGTTAACATGTTAACCATAAATTATGATAATTCGTTTTCTCAGATCATGGATGATTTGACAAATTGACGATAGTATTTGGTTAGAGAATCAAGGTGTATTGGACCTAAAATTCAAGAGGACGCGGCGACGGTTCGGCTAGTAGTACACCAAAAAAATTAGTCACAATACTGGAACCTCTACTTCTACTCCACTATAAAAATCTGATGTGTTCAGAAACCGCTAGAAAAATCGATTTAAAGTATTGACAATTTATCATCAAAAGCTATTACGGTAGAATAAAATGGTAATTCTTCTATTTCTTCCCGTAAGAGATGCCAGTAAAAAATATTGAAGAAATAGGGAAAACACAAGTTGATGTGGTTCAGAAAACGCCAGATAAATCCGTACACAATATTCAAGAAATCGACAATTCCGCAAAACCTGGTAATTTAGAATCAAGTGTTGATTCTGTTTCTACCCCTAGAATGCTGGTAAAAACTAATGCTACAATAGAGACAGCTCAAGTTGTTGCTAATTTAAATAAAAAAAATCAAGAACTGTGCTTACCAATACCATTTAAAAATGTATCTACTTCATTTAAACAGGTATTATTTTTAAGATTTTAATAAAGTTAACGCCAACAGTAGCTACGTCTGAACAATTTATTGTGTATAAAAAAAAAAGATTCCGAAAAGAAAAAAAAAAGGAAAAAGAAAAGCTGACAGAGCATGGAAAAAAAATACAAACAACATCTACTACAACAAACAAAAATTACAAGTATTAATTTAGTTGATAGTAATGAAAAGGGACAAAGAAAAATACGTAATTGTAGTTTATGCAGAAGAACTCTAACCTGGTCCTGTAATTAGAAAAAATAATTATATTACTTTGGTAAAAACTGTGGCCCAAAGTGGTAACCACTGACTGTAAGTGGCTCAAGAAGGATGACATTTTGTCTTATGCAGACGACGACATTGTTGCTACAATTAATCCTCCTCTTATATGCGTAACACAAAACAATAGTTTTTTAAATAGTTTATTTTTGTTTATTTAAAAGAGTGTATGTTTTATTTCGTTACTTTGTTGTCATAAAACGAGTTTTTTTAGATATTTAATTATAAAACAATAATAAAATTTTAAATGCTCTACTTATATTGTATAACTGCAAATGTTGTTTGCTCTCGTGTATATTAGTATGCAACAATTGAAAATTTTGAATATTTTTAGAATTTCAGAAATATTTAACAAAATCTAGCTTCTGCAATCAACTCTTAACCAATTTATTTGGCGTAAACAGAGTTTTTTTACACTCTAAAGATTTCTTTCAATTATATTTTGATAAGGTCGGTAATACCTGCAGAAATGGTCGGTGAACCAAGCATTCGTAAAAGCGGTTATTTAAATGGACATGTCTTACATTTTTGAAATTATTCTTAATTTATTTTTTTTTTCACAATGTATGAACTAACTGAAGGAAAATTATAGTTTTCATGCATAAATACATACGTTTCAAGTTTTAAAATACGTATAATTTATTATGAGCTCCCTTTGACACCAACCTTATTTTACACTTTTTTTTACATGCACTTTTTACATGCATTTACCTTACTTTTGGAAGTTGGTTGAAAATCATGGAAACGAGGACCCCGTGTTTTTCGAATTTGTATAAAACTCTTGTTTAAACGAATTCATCTAGAATATTATTTTTATTAATGTAAACTAACCATCACTTTTAAAAAAATTTTCCTATATTATAAGTGTATCCTTTTTTTTTAGAAGACAGTGTGTCTGCATTGGTGACAGGCATAACGTTTCGGATACCAAAAGAAAAATTATGGATGCTGAGAATTATACTAGGAAGCTCTTTTATATTTATTGAAGCACAAGCGATAGGCGCTTTAATTACTGCAATTGTTACACACAGATGGAAAAATTGGTTTCAACTAATAACTATTAGTCTGTTACAACAGGTAAATACTCGTAAAGATTATATATACAGTGATGAGTGCCTTACCACCCGGCAAAATAGCGGAAAGGATAGAAGACAGATTAAGTTGTGAGATAGTACGAGATAAAGCTAGTTCTTAGCGTAGCTATTTGACTTCAGTCATAATTATACAGATAACCTCGAAAATATTTTATTTTAATTATTTTTGATGTTAGAATAAATTAATGATTGAATAAATTAAGATATATTATAGTAAAAAACATTAAATAGTAGCGACTTTAAATTATAAATCTTGAAGTTTATTTAATAATAAAAATAACTCAACTTAAATATTTGACTAAACTAAAGGTAGGTATGTTCGGTCCGAAAACAATTATTGTATATGGAATTGGTGTAATAGTTAGAGACGTGGTCTATTGACGAGCAGATTGGGGTTCAATTCACACCAGGGATAAAATTTTTGTTTTACTCAATCAAAATAATAAAAAATATGATACACATTAGGTAACAAGTTTTCGAAAAACTTATTATTTACAATTTATTCTTATTCCAATGTTTTAAAATAGAAATACAAAATAATTTAAATTCAATTCCAGTTTTACAGTCTTCAGTTGTGAATGTAGTCTAGGCGGGATCTGTTTTCGATTGGACATTTTCCATAGGAAGCTATTTTTTTGCTGGAATCCCTTCAAGATGTGCCCAATATCGATAATCACAATATGCGCCAGTCGCAAACCCTGTGCTAAATTTTTTATTTAACAAAATCTGAAAACAATTGAAAATTTCTCATTTTTTTGCTCCTATTTTCGTTTATAATTCGGAAAATATTGATCCTAGAGAACAAATTATAACAAGTTAAAAGTTTCGTTATTCAATTCTCTACAATATTTCGTTAGCTATAAATTGAAAATTTAATGTTTATTGTTGAAAAATAGCAATAATTGAAAAAAAAGTACAAAAAAATGAGGTTAATCCTTTAAATGTTTTCGACTTTCTAAACTTGAACAACAAGCTCCATATTCTGCCTAGAAAAACCTTTTAATATGTTTAAAACGTGTGCTAAATTTTGTTAAGATCGGTCGGATAGGTTTTGCATAATAATTTTGCAACCCTGGAAAAAAATCGCAAATTTTCTAATTTATAGTAGGCCCTAAATAAACCTCTCAGATAGTTGCAAATTTTTTTACACATAAAAGAAGGCTCAAACTTTCAAACGATTTTTGTAAAATTCAAATCGGTTCACTAGGAGAGCTTAGAAATTTTTTTAAAGTTTTAAACATTTTTTATATATATTAGGCTTATAAACAAATTGAATAACTTTACGAGCTTTAAACATATCAATTTCAAAATTTATACACTTAAAGAACATTAAAAGACGCTTCTTTAACCTTTTCACAAAAAAAAGATACATTCGGCTTACTGGTTGCCAAGGTCAAAGTTGGCATACATTTGTAACCATTAGTGATAGAGGGCTCGTTTTTAAACAAATACGCTCGTCTTGTCAAGTACTTTTTATATGAAAAGTTTTACGTAGTGCTTTTTATGGCAACATTAATAAAAAAGACAAATAAAAAACCGTTTTCGCGTAAAATGTCGCTCGGAATGCATGAGAGCTGGTGGTGGGGGACATTCACTCGAAATGTGAATCGACGAGTTCAAAATCATAGCGCGCGCTAAAAATTGCATTATCTTGGCTTCTTGTTAACCAATTTTGCTCTTTTTTTTTTGAATCGATGTCTCGGACGACAAGGATTTCAAATATCATATTTTCAAATACCATTTTTAATTGCAAAATTGGGAAATTTGCAATAAGCAATTGTATGTTAAACAAGTAATTGCATTTTTTCTTCATGCATTTTTTTTGGGCTTTTTTTTGGGAAAATTTTTTTCGTAAATAAACTTTATTTTGACTCAATCTTCAATAATTTTTTTTTAAGTCTTTTTCTTTTTTTGGAAGGACAAGAATCTTCAGGTCTGACCTTGACCTTCAATATCTCGGCAACCAGTAAGCCGAATGTATTGTTTTTAAAGAAGCGTCTTTTAATGTTCTTTAAGTGTATAAATTTTGAAATCGATATGTTTAAAGATCGTAAAGTTATTCAATTTGTTTATAAGCCTAAAAAATGTTTAAAACTTTAAAAAAATTTCTAGGCTCTCCTAGTGAACCGATTTGAATTTTACAAAAAGCGTTTGAACTATCTGAGAGCCTTATTTAGGGCCTACTATAAATTTGAAAATTTGCGATTTTTTTCCAGCAGGCTGGATTGAAAAATTATTATGCAAATCCTATCCGACCGATCTTAACAAAATTTAGCACACGTTTTAAACAAATTAAATGGTTTTTCTAGGCGGAATATGGAGCTTGTAAGTCAAGTTTAAAAAGTCGAAGACATTTAAAGGATTAACTTCATTTTTTTCCAATTATTGCTATTTTTTCAACAATAAACATTAAATTTTCAATTTCTAGCTAACGAAATATTGTGTAAAATTGAATACCGAAACTTTTAACTTCTTATAATTTTTTCTCTAGGATCAATATTTTCCGAATTATAAACGAAAATAGGAGCAAAAAAATGAGAAATTTTATATTTTTTTCAAATTTTGTTAAATAAAAAAATTAGCACAGGGTTTGCGACTGGCGCATATCGTGATTATCGATATTGGGCACATACTGAAGGGATTCCAGCAAAAAAATAGCTTCCTATGGAAAATGTCCATTATGGTCTGAATTTCTACAGATCCCGCCTAGTCTAATGTAAAATAATCCGGTGAAGACTGTTTAATGTCAAATCCATCACTAAATTCTCAGTGTTAATATCAATTCCTCTGTACACGTAATGATTTCAAAACAATTGACAACATTGGAATGGATGCGCGCTAACAGCTGCCTGCTTTACTGCTAACCAAATCATCAAGCCTTCTGCCATGAAATAATACCATATCGAGAAGTGTCTTTGCACGGTAAACAGAAACTGTTTATTGAAAAAACAATTCGTGAAAATGGTTTTAACGGCCGAGGAAAAAGTGCAAATTGTTGTCTGGCATGTGAATGGATTATCAGATAACATGATTAGACAACAATTTGTAAATATGTTTCCAAATAGGCCGGCTCCAGCACGATCAACAATTCAGTCTATTATACGCAATTGTTTTACTATGGATCCGTGTTCGCTCCAAGAGGAGTTTGTAGACGAAGGGAGGTAAATCCAGATTTGGAACTAAGGGACACTTTAATTTGTGCAAGTATTGAGCAAAACCCTACCCAATCACCATCTCGTTTTGGAGAACAATATGGAATTTCAAGATTTAGAGTAGGTAAAATTTAAAAGACATGGATACCGTCCCTATAAACTTCATAATTTCAACGAACAATTCCCTGGGGATCAATGTAGACGTTTAGAATTTTGTCAAACTGCAATGGAAATGTCACATCAAAATGAACATTTTTTAGAGAACCGATGAATGTACGTTTTCATTGCATGGCCGTCACAATTCAATGAATGCTCGGCATTGTTCTCGAGGAAATCCTCGTCAGATTTGTGTCGCTCGTACCCAGTGTCCTCGAAAAGTAAATGTTTGGGGAGACATAATAGGGAATCATGTCATTGGTCCATTTTTTATAGACGGTATGTTGACTGGGCGGAAATACTTGGAACTTCTGCAAAATCAAATTGTCCCAGCCCTTCGTAATTTACCAATACCTTTCGATTCCATATGGTTTCAACACGATGGTTGTCCTGCACATAATTCTCGCATTGTCAGTGAATATCTCAGTGCGACTTTTCCTAATTGATTGATTAGTGGCTACGGAGATATTTTGGCCTGCAAGATCACCTAGTCTTTCACCTTGTGAAATTCAGATCTCTAACAGATCTTTAATCTAGGTCTAGGCTTTAAACAGATCTCTAATTCAATGAGAGGTATTAGTCCAGAAACATTACCTAATGTTACACGAAACTTTTATAATAGATTGGGTTATTGTTCTGCTGCTAATGGACGCTTATTCGAACATTTTTTGTAAATACATTTCATTGGAATAAAATAGGTTTCTTTAGAATATTTTTATAGAATTTCTAAATATTTAAACATTTTTTGTAAGTACATTTATTTAGAACGTTCTTTTATGTTTGAAGAATTTTTACTTTATTTTCGAAAGTACGACATTTTTTTTCAATAAGATTTTCATGTTTTACTGTAAATACTTTTAATAAAGACTAAAATAAATGTTTATTGATTTAAAACAAAACAGTATAATATCTGCATAATTTCAAATTTTAATTTTTAAATAAGTAAAACCTTCATGTTGGATTCGAACCCTGAGCGCCTGGATGAGAACATTGTGCCTTGAACTCTGATCCATCAGACTTTTATAATTTATTAGTGAGAGTTTCGGTTATTGTTCTTCTGCTAATCAAGGCTTATTTGAACATATTGTAAATACGTTTATGTACAATATATTTTTTTATTTTTGTAGAATTTTTGTTTATTTAAACATTATTTAAACATTCTTTTAATTTTGAAGAATTTTAACTTTATTTTCAAAAGTACGACGATACTGTTTTTTCAATAAGATATTTATGTTTAACTTTAAACACTTCTAATACTAGTAACGACTGACATAAATGTTTAGTAATTCAAAGCAAAACGATCTCTGCATAAATTATTAAAAAAAAAAGAAAACCAGATGTGGGTTTTGAACTCTAATCGTCTGCAACTTCTGTGTCGCAGTGTCGAATTCTTACCACTAATCCACGAAGGAGTGGTGACAAGAGTGTATGAAACTCCTCAAATCATAGTAGAAATTATTCTTGGCTAATAATATAAAACTTTAGATTAAATAATCACTATTAATTAAATTATTTTAGTCATATTTTTGCTTTATTGTTGTCAATCAGATTTTACTTTATACGAACATGATATGCAGTTGATACTAAATAAAATAAACACCACAGGAAAAACATATGGCCTGAAGATAAATGCTGGAAAAACAAAATGCATGACAATAAGAAAGGGCGCATTTTTCAGAGTACAACTGCACGTAGATAATGCTCCAATCGAGCAAGTGAAAACATTAAAATACTTGGGAATGATGGTGAATGACCAATGGGATCCTCAACAAGAAATAAAATGCCGTACCGAACAAGCAAGACAAGCTTTTCTTAAATTTAAACCGCTACTTTGTAACCGCAATCTTTCCTTCAATCTCCGTTACAGAATGGTTAAGTGCTATGTATGGTCCATATTGTTATACGGCATGGAGACATGGATGTTGAAAATATCTTCCATTAACAAGTTGGAAGCCTTCGAAATGTGGACCTTGCGAAGAATGTTCCGCATACCATGGACAGATAGGGTGAGAAACGAGGAAGTCCTAAGAAGAGCAAATACTGAGAGAGAATTGCTCAGCTTGATCAAGGCACGAAAGATTGGATACCTGGGCCATATCCTGAGAGGGAAAAATACGCAATCCCTCAACTAATTATTCAAGGAAAGATTGAGGGCAAGAGCGGAGTAGGTCGCAAACAAATGCCGTGGCTGCGAAATATAAAGAACTGGACAGGCGTAACTAACACTGGCGAACTTTTGCATGCCGCAAAAGACAGACGTCTGACCTTAAGATAATTCGCCAACGCACTATAGGTGCACGGCACCATAAGAAGAAGAAGCGAAATTAAAAAATGGAAATACGTCACACATACGACGTTACTCATAATAATTATGACCGAGGTGATTTAGCTCGAAGCTAACGTCTAGGGTGTGAGACTATCGATAGTGGTAATGTAATATAATGTAAATTATAGGTTTCTATCGATTATTTATCACCTCTACGAGTTTCATCTCTTTTTATTTCACAAGGTAACTGTGTTTTCTATCTCTTACGTTAAAAAGCCGGGTGGTAAGACACTCAATTATTTTTCGATCGTACTGTTTTAAATATTGATTTATAGTATCAACAATCGGTCAGAAAATAAAACTCTATTTATTCAGTCTCAATATTTCGTCACGATTTTGTGACTTCTTCAGAAGAAAAATGTAAATTTATTAGAATAATTAATTATTATATGTAAACAAAGTGAATATGTTAATACTTACAACTACAAGAATAAAAATTTAAATTTTTTAGCATATCTAAATAAATGACATATTTGTTTGATTTTATTTAGGAGTAATATAAACATATATATATATATATATATATATATATATATATATATATATATATATATATATATATATATATATGTTTTTTAATAAAAGGGCTATTGGTAAACTATTCTTTATGTCAAGCTTTCAATTGTGTTTACAATCTTTATCAAAAGCTTTTAAAAAAAAATTCAAAAAATCTTACAAAGTGAAAGTAGAAAAATTAATTTTAACTCACCAAATAAAATTAGTTTTGTTAAATCTAAACTGCTAAACGTCTTAAAGACTATTTTTATTTATTTACGCTGTAACCACCAGGGTTATTAGCGACCTGAGTCTGTAAGATAACTTATTAAGTTTTTAATGTTCACGTTTTTTCCTAAGGCTTCCTTTATATTATTTGGGATAGTGTACTTCTTTCTTGCTGCTTCATATGTTTTGCACTGAGTTAGTATATGCTTCACGACGAGTGTTACTTGACAATTTTCACACATTGGCGGCACAGTTCGCGTAAAGAAGTGTTTATGTGTAAAGTTACTAGTCGCAAACGTGTTATTCTAACTTGATCGTGTCTATTAGCTGTGGGTTGGAGCCACGGTTTCACTAATTGTTTGATTTCCTTCAGTTTATTTTGTGATGTACTCCACTTATTTTGCCACGCACTTAACATTTTATATTTTATTTCTGACTTGAAATCATCTGAAGAAACCTCATTAATAAGAATGGAGTCCTGGCTGAAGGATGCTAAGCGGGCTAGTTCATCTGCTTCTTCATTTCCTTGTATACCTGAATGTGACGGCACAAACATGAAGTCAATAGTGATCTTATTATTAGAATCTATATTTCTGATTTGATATGTGAGGCAATTGTATTATTGGTATATAAACGTTTGATAGTGTGAAGTGAGCTTAGTGAATTGGTTATTATAAGAGACGGTGACTGTTTCTACTCTTTTATGTGGATAAGTGCTTGTAATATTGCAAACAACTCCGCAGTGTATGACGAAGTAATGGGATTGAATTTAAATTTTAAGGATGTATTGGGTGTGAGAATGGCTGCATCAACACCGTCTGAAGATTTGGATGCGTCAGTATATATCTTATAGTGATTTTTATAAGTTTCCATTTCTGTTAAAAATTATTGTTTGATTAAGTCTGTTATAGTGTCACGTTTTTTATATATACTAAGGTTAGTATTAATCTGGGGAATTGGAATTAACCAAGGTAAAAAACTTAGGAAATTTATTGGGAGAATTTCAGGAAATTCAAGATGTAGGTCATGAAGGTTTCTTCTAACCTTTTCGTAAAATTGTGGATCTAGTCTTGTCGTAGAGAAAGTGTCTTGAAGTAAACGTATTGGTATAAGTAGGGTGTTCTTTATTACTAGCTATTTTAGAAGATGAGAGAGAAAGGTATTTGCATCGTAAACTTAGGGTTGTTGTCCTGTTAATCATTGTAAGCTTTAAACTGGTGTCGTTCGAAACGCACCCGTAGCTCTTCGTAGAGCTGTGTTTTGAACTGTTTCAAATGTTTTCAATACTGATACTTTGCTTGATGAATAAACTATCGCACCATAGTCGATTTTGGATCTAACTAACGATTTATATACATGTAATAGTGTATTTTGATCTGCTCTCCAGTTTTTGCTGAAAATAGTTTTCATAAAATTTAGTCCTGCTTGGCATGATTTTTTAAGTTCTTCTGTATGTTTTTTCCAGGAAAGCTTTTGGTCAAAAACCATACCTAAAAATCTGATATTATTTGTGAAACTGAGTGTTTAATTATATAGCTTTAGGTGTAGAGTTAGAGTGTTATGTTTTCGTGTGAATAAAATACATTTAGTTTTTGTCGGTGAAAATTATAATCCGATAGTCCTAGACCATGATTCTAACTGATTGATTGTTAGTTGTAAATGTTTTTAAATAGATGTAGAGTTTTTTCCTTTGGCAAATAAAACTAAATCATCAGCGTATAATCTTCCTTTAACAATCGGTGAGCATTGTTGAAGTATGTCGTTTATGGCTATTAGAAAAAGGGTTGAGCTTGTAACTGATCCTTGCGGAAGTCCGTTCTCTTGACCTTTTTTATCTGAGTTAACGTTGTCTGATCGAACTATGAAGCTGCGAGATTGAAATAAATTGGAAATAAATTTTAAAATATTGCCTCTGATATTCCAATTATGCAATTTTGATATGATATTGTATCGCCAGACAGTATCATAAGCTTTATTAATATAAAAAAAACTGCGATACAATCTTGCTTATTTGCAAATGCTTCATGTATTCCTGACTCTAAGTCTATTAGGTTATCTATAGTAGATCTATTTTGCCTAAATCTATTTACCTTAATGCCTTTTATTTACCATTTTCTCTAACACTGTACATATAATATTGGTTAAAGATATTGGTAGATATGACTCAGGTGATGTCCGGGATTTCTCAGGTTTAAGAAGTGGTAGTATTATTGCTTCGGACCAAGTTGATGGGAAAACCTGGTTACTCCAGATAAAATTATAAATGTCTCGTAATAAATTTTTCCCATTTTCTGTTAGATGTAGTAGAAATGCTAAGGGGATACCGTCTGGTCCTGGGCTTGAATCTTTGGACGAGTTTAAAGCTTCAACAAGTTCTATGAAGGAAAAAGAAACGTTAAGGTTGTGAATCTCATGTCCGTCGAATTCCAAAATGATTTTTTCTACGTTATTTTTATGTATTTGAAAATTATCAGTGTAATTTTCATCACTGGAATTTAGTTCATATTGGTCTGCTAACATATATACGATTTCTTTTCTATCACCAATTATTTTGTTATTTTTTGCTAGAAAAGGAATACTATATGGTTAGCTTTTTCCAGAGATTTTCCTTAAGTTTCTCCAAACTGTACTTATGCTTGAAGAGGTATTTAGAGATGAGATGAATTTTCTCCAGAATTATTTTCTATTATTTTTTAGACTGTATCTTGCCTCAGCTCTCCGTTTTTTATAGTCCGTTATATTTTCGTCTCTTTAATGATGTTTTATTCTATTAAAAGCTTTCTTATACGCTCTTGTAGCTTGGCTGCATTCAGGTGTTCACCACGGAAGAGGTTTATGTTTCTTTAAAATTATTGTTTTTCTTACATACGTCTCTGCGGCTGCTGTGATAGTTTGTAAAAATGTACTTAAAAACTTGTCAATGTCATTTGATGATCTAAAGTTGGTTTGGTTAGTGTCCTGTTTGATCGGTTTGGTAAAATGAGTCCAATCAGCATTTTTAATATTCCACTTTGAGATAGGCGATTCGATATTTGTGGTTTTCTGATGTGTTAAAGAAATTATAATGGGGTAGTGGACACTACCATATAAGTAGGGTAGATTGTCCCATGTTAACGTAGTGGACAGAACTGGGTCACACAGACAAATATCAATTGCCGATGATGTGCCATTATGTATGTTGAATCTGGCTGGTCTTCCGTCGTTAAGTAGATTTAGATTTTGGGATGTTATAATATTTTCTATAATTCGTCCTTTCTGGTCGAGTTTTATGGAACCCCACATCGGATTGTGGCAGTTAAGATCTCCAACGATAATTCTAGGTGAAGGAATTTGTTCCAAAATAGCTGCTAAATCTTTTTGGGATATAGTTTGATTTGGTGGGATATACATATTACATATATAAATCTTTTGAGGTATATTTATTGCAATAGTTATTAATTAAATAAATTTTGAAGTCATTGGTAACTGTGTGCTCATGAATTTTTTATCCACGTAATTATTAGTTATTATAAAAACATGAATAATAACGGAAGTTATATACATGGTTTGAATTTATAAAAATTGTTTCCTGTAGACAGATAATAGATGGGTGTGTTTCTGAGATAATATGTTTTAGTTTTTTAAAATGGGTATAAAACCCATTTAAGTTCCATTGAAGCAGAGAAGTGAATGTAATTATTAATTATTATATATTAATAATGAAGTTTTCACTGCAGAGAGAAAACCTATGTTTGTCAAGTTTTCGTATTAATTTGGTGCTTTTGGTTTTCATTCTTTTGTCAATGTAGTGTGAATGTAATTCCGATAGAAACTTTATAAGTGTATGAGAGTCTTCTGAGTACAATTTTGTTACGCTGATTACGTCTTTTGATCCTGGTATATTTTCGAATAGATCCAATACTAGATCGAAGTTTAACAATTGCTTTGGTTCTAGTAATGTTTGGAGATTTGGTATCTCATCTCTTAAGTTTTTGTCATCAGTTTTGATTTTTTTCTTTAATTGAAGCTTAGGTTTTTCAAAGTTTTCTTCGGCGGGTGGCGTAATTGCATCTTCTAAGGTTCTTTTTCCGCTTGCTTTGTTCGAAGTTATCTAGGGTTCGTGAGAATTCATATGTGTATTTTTATTTGGAGGTAAGTGTTGACTTGTTTCGGGTAAGGTTGATTTATGTTTGTGTGTATTAGAGGATGACTCTGACAATGTAGGTGTTGTGATTGTAGTGTTAACTGAAGAAGTGGTCAAATGTATAGATGTATTTTGTAGTGAGCACTATTCGGTTTGGTTTATTGATAAATTTGGGATTGCTACTGTTTGTAATGTGGTTTGAGAAGACGTAGTAAGTGTGGAGGAAGTGGTATTTGAGATTGTGGAAGACTTTTGAAAAACATCAGCTATGAAGATTTTGAAGAAGATTTGGAAGGCATTGGGTTAAATCCTGATTTTAAAATTGATCAAGATCAAATCGAGTAGGAATTTTAAAGTTTTTTTCTATGTATTTACCATTTTGAAGGGATAAACGGTTATTGCAAAATTACAACTATATTTTTACAATTTTTCA
The DNA here is from genome assembly GCF_040954645.1 of Diabrotica undecimpunctata. Lineage (NCBI taxonomy): Eukaryota > Metazoa > Arthropoda > Insecta > Coleoptera > Chrysomelidae > Diabrotica > Diabrotica undecimpunctata. Next base: position 143,600,151 of record NC_092803.1, read on the forward strand.
AAAACCGTCTAAGCCGCTTTAAGTTATTTTTGCAATAAACTGTTTTTACTTATTTTGCTTTTGTAAGTTTTTTAAGGTAGACTGTAATTATTGAAATAAAAAATGTAAAACTAAAGCCTTATTTTCTATTAGTGAATTTTTTAAAGTAGGTAGATACATTATGCTCATTTATTTTTTTTTTCTTTTAAAAGCTCTATGGTGTGTTTCCTGTAGAATGTCAGATGGTAGACTATTATAAAATTTAACACACGCACACAAAGGACCGTTTAGTTCAGTTTTGTCAAAGTGAAGATTTAATAATAACTAATACATTCTTTAAATAACCCCCAAGGCGACTGTATACGTGGACGTCACCTCAAAACACCCAAGAAAAAGTAATCAGAAACAAAATAGATTACATAATGGTGACAAAAAGATACCGTAATGCCGTGAAATCTACTAAAACTTATCCTGGAGCTGATATTGATTCGGATCATAATCCAGTAGTATCTGTGATAGAAGCTAGACCAAAGAAAATAAAAAAAAACCATCATCCCAGCGTTAAACTTAATGCAGCTAAAAAGTGAACACCTACGACAAACAGTGCATATATGCCTTGCTTTTTGTAACGGATGTTACAAAAATGTTTATAATGTAGGATGCTAAATCAGTGACGTCAATAATATTATAAAAGGCCAAGGGCCATCGCAATGTTCGACGCTTGACCGTATACATACCCAGCATTTTATCCATGGTATCACCCTCCCCTTTGGTTGTATTCTAATATTTAATTATGTTCGGCTTCCCTACTTTACTGTTTTCTACTTGCCTGTCATATGCATAGTCGAGAGTAACACTACTGTATGATACAATGAAAGAAAGATATGATACTACTTAGCGTTCCAAATTTCGTTCAGGTTTGCGCATGACGTCAGGTGGTGAGGAGATCTTTTAAATTTCTAATGCATTGCTATGCTATATGATTTAAGGATTTAAGCTTTTAATATCAAATGTGAAACTTTCTAGAGATGCTATTTTACTTAGTATGATTAAATGTAATTATTGAGGACATGTCTAATATCAGAAATCAATTAAAAACATGATTTTTTTATTATTAGGCAAGATACATCTAATTCTATATTATATGTAGATACTATATAATACTCGTACTTCGCTACATTGAAATAAAGTTAAATAATATATATATATATATATATATATATATATATATATATATATATATATATATATAGTTAAATAATAGAAAATATATTGTGTTGTTTTGTTTTTAATCTATTGTCTAATTTCATATTTATATCTATGTTTTTTATAATTTTTAATTTGTTTTAAATTTTGTGGTAGACAATTGTAAAATTTGGTCCCTTTAAAACCAACATATCTGTGGAGTATGGATTTATTAGATTTAGGTAAAATTGCATTATTCCTTGAATATCTAGTTTGTTGGGCATGATTGTTAAAGTTTATTATTATATTTTTTTCATGTATATGTATAGGGGTTTTGCTACAGAATAATTTACATACAGTTAAACATTGACTTTCATTGTATAATAACTCGCTAGAATATTTGAAATTTTTCCCATAAATAATTTTAATTAGCCAGTTCTGAATAATGTTTATAGAATGCAACTAATTATTCCGTATTCCACCCCATCCTAAAAGAGCATAAGTAAGTTGAAATTGTATAAGTGCATATTAAAGTTAAAAATTAAAAGTGAAACTGGAACAAAACCATGAAGTGAAGATATCCATGATTGGCTAGTATACCTGTTGAATACAAAGCATGTGATGTTCGTGTGTATCAAGGTATAACAAATGCTTATTAAAAGCTTAAAACTTTTATTTTAAAGAAGATCTTTTCGGAATTGAATCATTCCATCATCAGTTTATTAAAAAGTTGTTAAAAAACATTGTTTGGCCACAGAAAAACAATCCTCATGGAATTTACAAGGTAAATGCAATAGACCGTTAACTTCGCTAATTAATAAAAAATAAAAATGGAGGCATCTAACATGACCCCCCCGGAGCTGGTGAGATTTTGTCGACTGACATTACCTCTGATCTGTTCTAGAGTCTAGGGTTAACTGGATGATTATTATGATGATGATGGAATAATAAAGAATTCTTAAATGAGTTATTCCTAAAAATTGTTTTAAAAATTTAAAACTGGATTGTAGCCCTCTCAATTTAAATACTATCTACTATATTATTTGCTTGAGAATTCTAACGTAAATGTTTATCAATTATTATACCTATAATTTTAGATATTTAATCACGTATGTATATGGAATTTCATTTTTTGCAACGACTTTTAATGAGCCAAGATTTGGGAGGTTACTTACATACTATGTAAATGGCATATATTTTGTTTTATCTACATTTACGGTGAAATTAACTTTATAAATTATTATATTAGTTTATTAAACTGAAACCATTTCTGAATTGTAGCAAAGTCTGTTTCGGCTTTTTGTGTTAAATTACTCGATGTATTTGCATCATAGAAAATATTCTTGAATAAACGCATTCATATTTAGTGAATTGATTTTATTAGTTAAATAAAAATGTTAAAATCTGTTAATATAAAGAATAGAAATATTTTTCAAACAAATATTAAAATATAGTTTCTTTGTAAAAAAAAAAATACAAGACAAATAATAAAGGTCCATACGTTAATCACAATAATTTGATTCACTATTTTTTTTTACTCTACTCTACTCACAGCCTGACGTCACATAGCCCGACCCACATGCGGAATAGGGTGGGCCACTTGTATATGGGAAAAAAAATGTGTGCAATATTGTTTTGTAATACTTATAAAAGAGTGCTAAATGTAATGCTAATTTGACAGTGAAAAATTTATTTTAATTGAAAATTATCTTCTGCCTCCGGATTGACCTTGAAATATCAGAATTATGTGGAAAATCATTCATTTATCTTAAACGCGTAAAAAAAATATGTGAAAGTTATCAACTTCTAATAGTGCTAAAATGACACGGTATTGTACCTAAAACTCACCTTTAAAAGTTTTTAGTTGTTCGATGTTATCTTCTGCCTCCGGTTTGACATTAAAATTTCATGATATTAACAAAAACGGAGTAAACAATTAAAACCAAAATTTCAAAGAAAATGTGTGTATTAATACAAAAAAGACAGATATTCAAAGAGATACTATAACTAAGTAGTAGCAAAATCCTTTTTGCTATCAAACTGCGGCATTACTTTGCGAAACTCCAACTTCGCCTTAATTAAGCCTTCTCGTTCCGATTTTGTACACAACGTAGTGGATTCTTCTGTTACAGTCTTCACAACTCTCTCTACTGCTTGAGTGTGGCAAGGTAGACGTAAAAACGACAATTCACTTTCGCCTGCTTTTGCAATGAAGGAATTAAGACTTTCATCAGATACTTTTCTTAGTAGTGGGGGTTCAGGTATTTCTTGTTGCCAGTCAATTAGATCATATTAACATTGTGCATCAAAGTTTATAGTTGGAACTTCGAATAACCTGATTATGTTGTGTTTTACTTTATGAGCCTTCAAAATACGACGTGCAGCTAGTTCCCTAATATGATTTTGATGATCAGTTAACATTGCCAATAATAAATTTTCCGGATGCGCGAAATAACTATTTCTTTGTATCACAGGATCAATTATGGCTTTCAGTTCAGGTGAGAGGTATCTTGACATTGAAATTAAGGCCCATAAGTGTCGTGCTCCATCTTTACATGTGGGATGAGTCTTAATACGAAACCAAGTTAGAGCATAAACTTTCACAATATAAGTGGCTAAAATAACTAGGTTTTCTGAAGGAACCTTTGTCGAAGCATATAGACGAAGAATGCGATTAGCACGAGTCAACCATCTTGCATGGGACACTTTTCCTTGTGATTTATTGGCCAAGAGTTCCGGAAATTCTCCAGTCATAATCGCAGACACAATTCTATGTAGATATAATTAATCAGTACTTAAATCTTTCACTGTTACTGAGGGTAAATTACCACTAATTTTTTGAAATTCAACAATAGGATTTTTTGCACAAGTTTCTAAAGCCTTCCCTATTGTACCTGAAAAAGTCTTTGGTCCCGCTGTAGTGCCGTCAATAAATTGAAACAAATGTCGAAGGGGCAACTCGTTCATATGCAACAAACAAATTATCCACTGTAGGGGTTTATTTAACCGCGTTTCAAGTAAACGTACAATGCCACCATATTTTCCAGTGTTCACGTTTGTTCCACCACAACCAACAGCTATTAAATCGTCAAGAGACATTCCCTCCATTCGAAAATAATTAGCTAACGAATTTTCTATCGCTTTGGACGTATCAGAAGATGGAACAATATAACCCAAGAACTGGGAATCTGGTTCTTTCATAAGTGAAATATGCTCCTCTTGAATAACGTCTCGGTAGTTTTTGCCTCCTTGTTTTCTGATTATATACGTTTTATCTTTTCGTCCATCGAAGTATAGCGCATGTACTTGTGAAATTTTCTCCTGCGATATAAGATTTTTTCTAGTTTTCTTTCTTTCCCTTCGTAACTTGCTCTTATCAATCACTGGCACATTAGATTTGGTGTCATGCAAAACTGCTGAAGCAATGGCTGCCGCTGCCCTATCAGACACCCCATCTCGGTCACAAGTTTTGGATAATGTAGAATAATGAATAGTTTTTGCAGTTTTTTTCTTAAATAATTGTAATGGAGTCGCAATATTTACAGAAGTGGGTTTAAAATCAGAACACACAGATTCATCTGAAGATGACGTTGAAACATCGAGTGTAGAATGGTAGAAAGTTCCGGGCTCATATATGCTTTTTTTCTTTTTAGACAAGGCTTTTCATTTGTCGCTTTTCTTTTCACAGTTTTTTGCATTTGTTTTGTAGCAACGATATCCAAGTTTCCAATTATTATATTTCGTGTAGTACGTTGATCGATTAAAAAGTTCTAACTCTTTTAATGGTACTCTTGTGTCTCTAGCACAGGTACAATTATCGAGTTCCTTGCATTTACAGCACGAAATATCAAATAGAACTTTGCTGTTGTGACGAAAATCTTCTAACTTTTTCGTTGGAACATTAGGATGTGATTTAAGTATGTTTTGGCACTTTAAGTGATACGTTTTTAACATTTGTTACTCTTGTATTTGAAACAATTGGAATATTTGTTTTTGCCCATCTTTCTCGAATTTTTATTGTCACAATGTCTGCTATTTCACAAAAAACTGGCTCTTTTTTAGTACCTTTTTTTGATTTCAGTTGATGTCTTGTCCAGTAGTAAAATTTCATCACGTCTTTATAAGTAGGAAGCATATTGTCTTTCATCTCACCGATTGCACCAAACAACGGACTTTCTAACGCTTTTCGAGTACGTTCCATTTCAGCGAAAACAAAAACCGATATACATAAAACAACCACTCCTCTGATAAGCAACAGCTACAATAACTCACTAACTGCGTTGACGTGACGACCGAACGAGAGACTGGTCTACATACGCACTTCACCTTTTAGATCATAATCATTCTTTTAATGACGAATTTAAAATTCTCCACATTCAAAATAAAGGCCTTAAGCTATCTTTGTTAGAATCTATGGAAATCAACAAATTAAAAAACACAGATATAATTCTGAATGACCAGCTTGAGACAAACAGTTCTCCCCTCCTCAACCTATTTCATTAGAGACTATAAAGTGTAAACCCATACCAAAAACAGATCACTTGAGAAAGGCAATCAGCCGAAACAGCTGTAGTGATAAGAATCTAAAATAAATTTTGTGGAAGTTTGAAAACAAAGTTTTCAGTGTGAAAATCATAAACAATTTTTGTTTTGTTAAAAAAATTGCAAGTGAAATAATAAAATGGTGAAGTGAAAATTAAAATGAATTAATGTAGATATATACATATAGCTAAATACGATTATATTTTATACTTCATGTAAGGAAAGAAGTGTTTTAATTGTTAGTAAGGTATAAAGTATGTCTGAAAAAGTTGGCAACAAATGGGAAATTTCTTTATTATTAATTTCATGAAAAAAACTATTCTTTATAAACATTTCTACATTTCATAGAAATCAATAATCAAATTTATAAAAGTTTAAGTGGTATACACCGAAAATCAAAAAAATTGATTTATGCTTAAAAGTGAAGTGTTTTTAAATTTAGGTGCAGCATATGTTATTTTAATTTGGTTGTAGGATTTAAAAATTATTTTTAAATTTAGATTCATGGCCTTTTAATAATGTATCAGTAGGTGCATTAATTTTTAATTTTATTTCTAATTTACCTTATTCAATATACAAAATCAACAAATGTAAAAGTATTTTTTTATTTACTTTTTACTTTAAATGTATTATTTAATTATTAGAAGGCCATGAATCTAAACTTGGACATAATTTTTAATAGCTACAAACATATTAAAATTACATTTTCTTGCATATCTAAATTTCAAATCACTTTCCTCTTAAGTATTAATTAATAATTTTGATTTTTCCTATCTACCACTTAATATTTTATAAGATTATCCATGATTTCTATGTGATGCATAACCTTTAATGAAAAATAATTTTTTTTCGTAAAATTATTAATAAAAAATATTTCCCATTTTTTGCCAACTTTTTCAGACATGAAACGGAAAACTTAAACATAACAAGTCAACATGAATAAATATGAACCTTTTAAAACGAGTAAATCGGTACTCACCGAAGGGACCTCAGACGTTCAGATACAATTAGCGTCTCTTTGTAAAGACAATGAAGTCGACTTTACTAAAGTAACAAGACATTTACTTAACACAGACACTACACAGTACTCCCCTGAGTTAGTGATAAGTTATAGTCTAAAAAAAACATTATGAAATTGACTGGCCAGTGTGAAAACTAGTACCAATAAAACACAAAACACACACAAAACATTTTCTTCGTTGAGACTTAAAATAATGATTAATAACAATAATTATGGGAAATTTGTATGTTTATAAAAAGAGTTTTTTGACATTATGCTTGAATGATAATATTTGATCTGATTATATATACCTATATACAGTCGTGCTATGCTTGGCTATTATGCCGGTCCTGGCAGTTTTGGTAGCTGTGATAATTATACAACAATAGAGTATTTACAAGGGATTATTCAGTTTTACAGCTGTTATTAAAATAACTTTTATAATGAGACACTAAATTTCTGGATACAGTATACCATCGTTTTATCACTATTAGAACTGACGGATAGTACAACATTTTTTTCTCTCACTTTTTTATTAGTACGCTGTTTTTCCCAATTTTTTGAATATTGAACGTCGCTTCGGAGGCAGATAATGATATCCAATTGTTTCCAAATTTTATAGAAGATTATAAAACAACAGGTACCATCATTTTATCACTATTAGAACTGACGGATAGTACAACATTTTTTTCTCTCACTTTTTTATTAGTACACTGTTTTACCCAATTTTTTGAATATTGAACGTCGCTCCGGAGGCAGATAATGATATCCAATTGTTTCCAAATTTTATAGAAGATTATAAAACAACAGGTAACATCATTTTATCACTATTAGAACTGACAAATAATTTTTTTGACCCACCCTAATGCGCAATGTCATATCTTCTTTTTATTGTATCATGCACTACTGTTCCTAAAATTTGTTTACGACCTCTATTTCCAAGTTTATTGTTGTAGTAATTTCAATAATTACGATAGCTAAGCCTGGTCACATAAAAGCGGCTTCTAAACTTTGTTTGTAATCCGTACAAGATCAAATCACCTTATTATATTATTATTTATTTATTACAATTTTCAACAATTTAACCAGTTATTCTACTAATAAATAATATTATATTAAAACTAACAAATATTTCCTTTTAGATTAAGAAATTTTTAAGAAAATATTGTATAACAGGTAAAATTTTTACATTATGCCCTTTGTTAACGTTGTAAAATTATGCCGTTTGACAAAGGTTCAAAATTTTTTTATTAAACTTTTGTCATGTTTTTAATACAAATGACAAATGGTAAATGTATCCATTCTTTTCAACCTTTTAGTAAGCAATCACTCTTTCCTCCGCTTTTACATCATATTCTGCAATGTTACTTGAATGAGTATTATTTATTATCTAATAAAAAATTATAAATGTTAATTTAAAAATAAAGTTTTATTTTCTAATCAAACTTGCATTAAATAACGACAATTAGATTTTCTCCAATAGCTTGAAATCATTTTCAATGATTTTTTAATATTTTATTTTATTTAAGGGCTGCGTCGGTCTGTATATGCTGACTTTTCATATGAATACAATAATAAGCCATTTAGAGTTACTACGTAACATATCAACTAAGCTGGATTTACAAGATGATACTTTTGAAGAAAAAATCCGTAATCAATCTCGAAGAAGAATGAATGTTGCCTATATAGCCATGATTGCAAACTTCATAACTCACGGTATTTTTGTACCATTTGGGATGGTGGACGATAGAATTGACATTCTTTATTCGTTTTTTATGCATTGTTACACTGAACCTATAAGAAAAGTGATGTTTGTATTGGGAGATATTTGTATACTTATAGGTAAAAACTAAATTTACTCTATTGTAAGGTTAAGTCTTTTGTGATAAGAAGTCTTATGTAGTTTAAACATTTTAGACGCATCACATTAGTAATCGTTATCCTAATACACTAAGTTATGGGGATAATAATATTAAGTGTTTTTCTTCTATATCTACATATTTTTTATTATAAATGAATAACTTATGAATTGCATTTTTAATTTAAAAAAAATTCTTTTGAAGTTAATTATTATTTGTTCAAAATAGTATTCTAAATAAAGATTATTATCTGTGGAGACACGTGTTATAACATAAGCGTATTAAGATTTTTCTATTGTATAAGCCAACAATATTAACCCTGGAACTGCACTGTTGGGTCTCAGAAACAAAGAGAGTCATTCATTGCAATGTGACATGCGCATGAGTGGTTTATGTGTGTCGTCCATCCATCCAATGGCACTACAGCCCAAATCGGGCCTTGGTCTCCTTCAACAGGCTTCTCAAATCATCTCGATTTACCGCTGTTCTTTTCCATGAACGCGTTTTCAGGCAGTTCCTGGCATCCTCATCGACTTCCCATCTCTTTTTAGGTCTTTAGCTCTTATGTGTGTCGTCACTTTATGTAAATTCAGTCTGTCGTAAGCCGAGTTAGAATACGGGTCATCCGCTGCATTTTAGTGAAACAACGAGGTAAGATATTTCCAGAAGTACAAGCATGGGTTCCCCGGACCCAAGGGTGATGTTTACGGTAATAATTGTGTTTCAACTTATTTTTATTTATTTTAGTATAATGGCGTCAACTAGTAGAGAAAATAGTCGGGTAAAGGCATCAACTAGCAGAGAAAATCGTCGTCCTTTAACTGAGGTAGAATTACAAAGAGAGGCAGACAATTTATGGGAGAATGAGAGTAAAAACGACATCGTAGACGATATGATTGGAGGGGACGAGTCTGATGAAGATTACGTTGAAGAGCAACTGTCACACAGCAACAGTGAACAAAGCGACAATGAAGACGAAATGGTAGATGAACCAGTTAGAAATATTCCTAGTTTACTGAAAAAAAATGGTCATCGGTGGAGCACACAAGCACCAGCAAGACAGGGTCGTACAAGACGAGAAAACATTGTAATACATTTACCTGACCCCAAAGGAGAAGCGAGCACAGTTCAATCTCCTGAACTATCTTGGAATTTGTTGTTCAACGAACAAATGGTAGATGTTATTCTTTTGCACTCAAATGAAGAAGTTATTCATAAATGCAATGATATTAGACAGCAGAGTTACACAAGACCAGTAACTAGAACAGAAGTGAAGGCTTTCATTGGTCTGTTATTTTTAGCAGGTGCATTACGAGTATCTAACTGTAACTTAGATGAACTTTGGTCAGTAAAATTTGGAAATGGAATATTTCGGGCGACGATGTCACAGCAGCGGTTCCTTATGTCTGAAGTTTGATAGTAAGGACAGTAAAGCAGAAAGAAAATTAGTAAATAAATTTGCACCTATACGAGCATTCTTTGACATTTTTGTGAATAACTGTAAATCGTACTATACACCATACGAATACTGTACTGTAGATAAACAGCTTGTAGGATATAGAGGAAAATGTCCATTTTAAATCTACATGGTTAGTAAGCCTGATAAGTGTGGAATGAAAATGATGATGCTAAATGATTCAAAAACATATTATATGCTCAATGCAATTCTTTACGTTGGAAAAGTAACCACAGAAAACAATGAATCAATACCGGCTTATGATGTTCGAAAACTTTCACAACCAATACATGGAACTAACCGAAACCTCACGGTTGATAATTGGTTTACGTCAATTCCCTTAGCTGAACAAATGTTAACACCGTATCAATTAACTCTCCTAGGTACTTTGAGAAAAAATAAGAGAGAAATACCTGCTACATTCCTCAAAAAAAAAATAAGTAGGTACATCGCTTTTGCTTTTGATATACTCCTAAACAAAACAAAATTGTTCTTTTGCAGTCAATATTGCATTCTGATGACTCTTATAAAGCCATTACGGGTAAGCCCAATATTAAACATTCCGAAGGGAGGAATGATACATTTGATCAGCTCTGCCATTCTTACACTACCTCACGGAAGACCAGACGTTGGCCGCTACGAGTTTTTTTCAATATACTTGATGCCAGTGGAATAAATGCAATGGTTTTGTTTTCTCTCTCGAATCCCCACTGAAAGGAAAGTAGAAACAATAATCGAAAATCTTTTCCAAAGCAATTAGGAATGAGTCTAATTGAAGCATGGTTACAAGAACGATTGACCGTGGCTACTTTACAAAAAACACTGCGGCAAAGAATTTCTGAAATTTTGGAAATTGAAGTCCCCCCACCACAACATGATGTTCATTTAACAAAAAAAGTTAGGTGCTGCTTTTTTGCAAATAGGAAAAGATAGAAAAACCAGTTTTGCGTGTTCTGAGTGTCGCAGACCATATTGCATGGAACATAGAGCCCAGCTATGCTGTGAATGCGAACATCAAGATCCAAGAAACTGAAGACCTGGCTAAGAATAACTAAAACTTATATTACCAAAAGAGTTTATTTTTTTGTTACACGGATAGTTATACAGGTGTATTTTGTAGATGATAATTTCAATTTAATTTTTATTTGTTTTAATAACAATATTTTATGTTTGAATATTATTTTGTTATTTTTGAATTTCAACAAATATATCTTTTTGTGAAATACCACACCATGGTTAAATTTTTTTCTACACATTCTACTAAGATTAGATATTCTCCCAAATCCATCAAATATTAACATTTTCTGTTTTTTGGCTAAAAAATAGCTTTGGGTTTCTGAGACCCGAGTGTGAAATTCATGCCTTAAAAAATACTGTGTGATATACCAGTGTTAAAATGTGGTTGGCTTTCTAAGACAACGTATAAGTTTTATGAGACAATTTTATAATAGCCAAAACATACTTGTCTGTAGACACGTATTCAATATAACGTCGTTGCCAAGTCAAAAGCTGCTATGTGGGTTTTATAGAATTTTATAGGAGACAGATAAAACCTAAATACTTGGTCCAATTGAAAAACTGTTATTTGTTTTTATGACAAATTTATTAATTAGGTAAATATATAAAAACGTACAACATTTGTGAGAAAGTAAAATTAATGTAATGCAATCCAAACTAAAAACTATTATTTAGAATGTATATAGCATGTTTTATTTCTTAAAAGTGACACATAGCAGTTAAGAAACATATCAATTGAAATTTGAAATACATTTATAATAATGATATTTAAGCTAAGTTAATTAAGTAAATACTTAAATTACAAAATGTGTAAAACAACGAATTTACATGCTTATGTAAAACAACACATTTAATTCAACTACTAGAACGTACGTAGAACGTACACGAGACAATCATAAAATTGATAAAATAAGACAGCCAGAAAATATAACTATAGGAGAATACAACATTGAGGGGGTAAAAAACTTTATATACTTGGAATCCCTACTCACATCTGATAATAACTTTGCGGAGGAAGTGAAGAGGCGAGTATTTATTGCAAATAAATGTTACCATGGATTAATTAGGCAACTAAGATCAGATAACGTCTGCAAGAAAAACAAAATGCCAAATATATAAAACCCTAATAAAAGCGGTACTCACATACGGCTCAGAAACCTGGACACTCACTAAAAGAGAGGAAACGTTATTAGCCACCTTCGAAAGAAAAATCTTGTGACACATATATAAGAGCACAAAAGAAAACGAAATATGGCGAAGAAGATACAACTCTGAACTATACAAAATATACCAGGATCCGGATATTATAACATTCATTAAAATAGGACGGCTGCGTTGGATAGAACATGTAGAACGAATAAAAAAAGGCGAAATACCAAACATAATATTCAAACAGATGCCAGTAGGAAAAAGAACAAGAGGAAGACCGAAGCTGAGATACTTAGAACAAATAGAAAATGATATAACAACCTTTAAAATAAAAAACTGGAGAAAAAAAGCACGAAACAGATCAGAATGGAGAAGAATCCTGGAACAGGCCAAGACCCAAAAAGGGTTATCGAGCCAGTGATGATGATGAAGCTGATTTTAACTCTTGAAGATGCTCAAATTTGTCTCGTTTAATTTTTATTTGCGATATATACTAAGGGATTACCTTCGCTTTGCCTTTGGGTCTCCTTTAGTCAGGCTAAGCGTCGTAATTTTTAAAAAATGAATGGTCAACATGAAATACATTATACGGCTGTTTTGGGTGCGCAGCACGCATTTTATTGACATAATTACCTGGACTACAAATTGGTGGCTTAAATAGTGGTTCTAGTGTAGAATGAGAAAACGCTCAGTTTTCTTCTCAGTTGCCAAGTTAGAAAGTGCACTTGCAAGAACTTTGTTTCGGTTTTGGTAATTACACTTGTCGGAGATTAGAACAATTTCTTCGTAATGCTGCCCAAATTTGGTGATAAAATCAATAATGCAAGTAACAAACTCGTTGCTATTAACGCCACCTTCTCCTTCGTACCAAACTTAGTGATATACTTCGTTGTTATTTAACACGTTAAAAGTAAAGTTATGAACTTGTAGATTTTGTTTATAATAAAGTTTTGAAACCAAAAACTTGGGACATAAAGGAACGCTTTGCAAATCCATTGTGACAACTAATTTCTTTTAATTTGCGTCAGCTTTGGTCTTGGTTTTAGCATCCCTGGCTTCTTGTTTTTTTTTGTCTATGTTCATCATAAACTTCTTTTTGTAGATTTCCCACATCATATTTGTAACATATATCGTACAAGTCTTTGTGTGGCTTATGAATAGATATTTTTTGTTATTGCATGTGTGATTTTAAATTAAAAATTGATTCCACATACTATGTGGAACATATGACATATTATGTGCGTTTCGAAGTGCTTCTGCAATAATGGTTTGGTACTTTTGGAAGTAAACCAAGCCACTCCAGAATGGATGCCCTCCTTTTGATATTACTTGACTTAGACAACGTCTCTGGCATTGGTTTTTCTTTTGAAAATCCTTTAGATAATGAATTTTTAACCCATCGTTGGAAGGTATCTCGCCACAATGACAAAGTATTTAAAAATAATGTTTTGCATAACCTCATTTTTATACCATTGGGGTTTTTAAGGTAGCAGTAGAAAGCATTAATTTGTCTTGGATCGTCTATTATAACTCTTCGTTTTTATGGATTTCGTTTATCAACCAAACCAAGAACGTATGTTCGCTTGGAATCCCAAGATTATAACGACCAAAATTCCCTAAATATCTTATTCTTTAGTTCACCCTTAATTTGAGCACACAAGAAAGTGCGGCTGGTATCAGTCTTCATGGCAAATATTGCCTTACTTTCTGGTGGTTTTGGACCACTTGCTTTATGTTCGCAACTTGGTCCCAACTCTCTTGGCTGGCGAATTTTCTTCTCGTTTTTTCATCCTATGTTCCTCTTCCTGAATCGGTGCTTCCTCTTCTATTTAATTCATATCGATAGTCCGTTCATTTTCATACAATATTTCATCTTCAATAGCGTCTCCCTCGTATTCAACAGGAACTGTTTCTTCCATTAGTTCAACATCTGATATTTGCTTTTCTATTGAGATTTCTACTTCTTGTTCTACTAGAATTTGTTTATTGTCTTATATTTTGTCATCCTTAAGTCAGTCTTCTCATTTCTGTCCTGACAAAACGTTGTCTCCAGAATTTTCATTTTCTGATGTTATTACTTTAGTAGTACCATTTAATTCATGCCTTGTTATATTTGTATCGTCTAAGGATTTGACATCAGTAACCAATTTGAAATAAATATCATTATTTTAAAAGCTGTTGAGAAGAGCCCTGTCGCGTTCTGTAATGATATCGCTACAGAACGCTGCTTCGAAGATAACACCATCAATATTGTTTTCATTAGCGCAGTTCTCAGTTTCCTTTTCTCGTGCAACTGGTTTGTCTTCCTCTAAATTACCTTAAAAAAATAAAAGTTGTTTTCGTATGTGCTTTACAATATTTTTAATTAATATATAGTTCGAGTTTGATGATAACGTAGTACACTAAAATGTGGCACTTGTATTATTTTAAACGAACTTATAAATTAATATATAAAAAAACATATCATAAAATGAATTTACACATGTGAGATATCAAATAAACTCAGTTGCAAGAGCAAACTAAATAAATTAAGGTAAAAAACTTACCAATCGTTTTTTCTTGTGCTGGACTTGTTTGTTTTAAACATTGGGAAACAAGAAACTATCCTCTTGACAGATCACCGTATGACATGTTAAAGCTGCAATAAGTATATTGCAGTGATTATTTTTACATTATAATATCACTATACTGGAACCTCGGAAACCTTTTTTGGATGGTGCTAGAAAGGTCGCCAATGAAGACACTATGGACGGCATCCAGATGGTTGGTGGAGAGCGAGTCGTGGGTTCGAAACTAGCTTTTGGAACCAATAATGGGTCCAACGGAAGAAATAAGTAAAGATAGGATACAAGATATTAGAAAAGATACAGAAATAAACAAAAAGATAGATGGGTAAAATTACACCAAAGATACGATAAGATAGGGAACAGGGCGTCACTCAATTTTTTGGGGTTTAAGGAGAAAATTAAGAAACCTTAGAAAAGAAAAGAGATAAGGAAAGATATTTAGGTTCAGAGACCAAACCCAAGAAGAGATATTAACAGTTAATTATTCAATAAATTTGGTCAAAACTATACATAAACAAATAACAAATATATTAGGTGGACTCTGTTCATCTACTTACCTACAAAACTTAATCAGCCTGATCTTTTTCTGGTCGAAGGTATAATATTAATTTAATGGTAAAAAGCAAATATTCAGAGTTATTATTATATTAGGAAACTTATTATGAGTCGACAAATAAAATACATACATAAAACACAAAAAATATATTCAACAACACAATGATGTCGGTAGCTGAATGTACATACATGTAATAAAAATACACCATCAATTATGAAATGGTGGTGTACATATAAAAATAAGTAGTAATATGAATAATAAGTACCTTTACATATACAACAATATAATAATGCACAGGTTCAATTATCAGCGAACAGAGCCTGATAGTGAGTAAGAAAAAAATTCAACCAAAGTTGATTACAGAAGGTCTCTCTTTGCTGTTTAATGGGCATATCTCGAGACACTGGGTTAAAAATGTATAACAATTATAGCAAATAACAAAAATTAATCAAATCTAAATTTACAAGAATACAAAAAGGTTACCGAAATAAAAATTTAATCAAACCGCACTTGGATAAGTTGATTATCTATCTCGCACTGTTATTTAATGATTGAGAACTAAATGTTCGTAATTGTTATTTATTGAAATTTCTTAGTAGCTGATGGAAAGTTCCTAAGAAAATATTGAATGTTTTTTAAATTGAATGCAAAAATCAGTAGTTGCTTTCAACTACAGGTGAAGACATGGATGAACTTAGATTCGCCCAGATGATTGAAAAAAATATGATACCATACCATATTATTCGCCCAGATAAGTGGAGATACTAAGATTATGGTAACTTACAGTAATTCCTGATGGCTGCTGCACTAATTCACTAAAGTTAATTTACTTTACTATAATACTTTACTTGTATCCAGCACTGAAGATAATTAAAATTAAAGGTACTCTGTACCAATATATAATCTAATATGATATTAGATCAAAAAACTGAAATATACAAGTGTATGCACACTTAGAAAGAAAATGCACAGAGAACAGAGACGATAAGATATAAAGAACGTCCTTACTTAAGCCCTAGAGTCAAACCGGTGCACTTTTCCTACATAAAATTTGCTACTTGTTTTTCTCAAGTGCTCAGATTTATTCTACTTCTTACGGTTCGTGAGAAAAAATTCCAGTTGGAGGTCTACATGTCTTGCAACTTTCGTGAAAATAAAAACTTCGTATTTCGTTTCAAATTTAATTTATTGCGATTAAGCCTTACGTACTGATTCACATAAGATATACATACCCTTATGAAAAAATGCACCGTTTGGCCTAAAAATGGAATAAACTGAAAATTTTTAATTCGATTTTTCCATTATTTTTGCCAAACTGTAGGTAGGGGATAGAAAAAAAAACACATATTTGGAATAAGTTAAACCTAGTGTATATATTAACATTAAATGAAACAATTTCCTAAAATTGGAATTTGCCCAAAAATGTTTAAACGGGGTACCCTTGGATTTTTTTCAAAATTCAATAATCGGGCATATTGGCGTCAATTTCGGTCCTAGAGTCAAACCGGTGCACTTTTCCTACATAAAATTTGCTACTTGTTCTTCTCAAGTGCACAGATTTTTTATACGTCTTACGGATCGTGAGAAAAAATTCCAGTTGGAGGTCTACATGTCTTGCAACTTTCGTGAAAATAAAAACTTCGTATTTCGTTTCAAATTTAATTTATTGCAATTAAGACTTACGTACTGATTCACATAAGATATACATACCCCTATGAGAAAATGCACCGTTTGGTCGGAAAATGGAAAAAACCATATTTTTTGTAATATTTGTTCATCATTTAAACATCCTTTAATCGGGCATATTGGCGTCAATTTCGGTAGTAGAGTCAAACCGGTGCACTTTTCCTACATAAAATTTACTACTTGTTCTTCTCAAGTGCTCAGATTTTTTCTACGTCTTACGGTTCGTGAGAAAAAATTCCAATTGGAGGTCTACATGTCTTGCAAATTTCGTGAAAATAAAAACTAAGCCTGACGTACTGATTCAAAAAGGGTATACAAACCCTTATGAGAAAATGCACCGTTTGGCCGGGAAATGGAAAAAACTGAAAATTTTTAATTCGATTTTTTCATTATTTTTGCCAAACTGTGGGTAGGGGATAGAAAAAATACACATATTTAGAATAAGTTAGACCTAGTGTATATATTAACATTAAAAAAACAATTTCCTAAAATTGGAATTTGCAAAAAAATGTTTAAAGGGGGTACCCTTGGATTTTTTTCAAAATTCAATAATCGGGCATATTGGCGTCAATTTCGGTCCTACTGTCAAACCGGTGCACTTTTCCTACATAAAATTTGCTACTTGTTCTTCTCAAGTGCACAGATTTTTTATACGTCTTACGGATCGTGAGAAAAAATTCCAGTTGGAGGTCTACATGTCTTGCAACTTTCGTGAAAATAAAAACTTTGTATTTCGTTCCAAATTTAATTTATTTCGATTAAGCCTGACGTACTGATTCAAAAAATGTATACATATCCTTATGAGAAAATGCACCGTTTGGCCGGAAAATGGAAAAAACTGAAAATTTTTAATTTGATTTTTCCATTATTTTTGCCAAACTGTGGGTAGGGGATAGAAAAAATACACATATTTGAAATAAGTTAGACCTAGTGTATATATTAACATTAAAAAAACAATTTCCTAAAATTGAAATTTGCCCAAAAATGTTTAAAGGGGGTACCCTTGGATTTTTTTCAAAATTCAATAATCGGGCATATTGGCGTCAATTCCGGTCCCAGAGTCAAACCGGTGCACATTTCTTACATAAAATTTGCTACTTGTTCTTCTCAAGTACTCAGATTTTTTCTATGTCTTACGGTTCGTGAGAAAAAATTCCAATTGGAGGTCTACATGTCTTGCAAATTTCGTGAAAATAAAAACTTTGTATTTCGTTTAAAATTTAATTTACTTCGATTAAGCCTGACGTACTGATTCAAAAAAGATATACATACCCCTATGAGAAAATGCACCGTTTGGCCGGAAAATGGAAAAAACCATAATTTTTTTAATATTTGTTCATCATTTAAACATCTTTAATCGGATATATTAGCGACAATTTCGGTCCTACAGTCAAACCGGTGCACTTTTCCTACATAAAATTTGCTACTTGTTCTTCTCAAGTGCTCAGATTTTTTCTACCTCTTACGGTTCGTGAGAAAAAATTCCAATTGGAGGTCTACATGTCTTGCAAATTTCGTGAAAATAAAAACTTTGTATTTCGTTCCAAATTTAATATACTTCGATTAAGCCTGACGTACTGATTCAAAAAAGATATACATACCCCTATGAGAAAATGCACCGTTTGGCCGGAAAATGGAAAAAACCATAATTTTTTTAATATTTGTTCATCATTTAAACATCTTTAATCGGATATATTAGCGACAATTTCGGTCCTACAGTCAAACCGGTGCACTTTTCCTACATAAAATTTGCTACTTGTTCTTCTCAATTGCTCAGATTTTTTCTACCTCTTACGGTTCGTGAGAAAAAATTCCAATTGGAGGTCTACATGTCTTGCAAATTTCGTGAAAATAAAAACTTTGTATTTCGTTCCAAATTTAATTTATTTCGATTAAGCCTGACGTACTGATTCAAAAAGGGTATACATACCCCTATGAAAAAATGCACTGTTTGGCCGGAAAATGGAAAAAACTGAAAATTTTTAATTCGATTTTTCCATTATTTTTGCCAAACTGTGGGTAGGGGATAGAAAAAATACACATATTTGGAATAAGTTAGACCTAGTGTATATATTAACATTAAAAAAACAATTTCCTAAAGTTAGAATTTGCCCAAAAATGTTTAAAGGGGGTACCCTTGGATTTTTTTCAAAATTCAATAATCGGGCATATTGGCGTCAATTCCGGTCCTACAGTCAAACCGGTGCACATTTCTTACATAAAATTTGCTACTTGTTCTTCTCAAGTACTCATATTTTTTCTACGTCTTACGGTTCGTGAGAAAAAATTCCAATTGGAGGTCTACATGTCTTGCAAATTTTGTGAAAATAAAAACTTTGTATTTCGTTCCAAATTTAATTTATTTCGATTAAGCCTGACGTACTGATTCAAAAAATGTATACATACCCTTATGAGAAAATGCACCGTTTGGCCGGAAAATGGAAAAAACTGAAAATTTTTAATTCGATTTTTCCATTATTTTTGCCAAACTGTGGGTAGGGGATAGAAAAAATACACATATTTGGAATAAGTTAGACCTAGTGTATATATTAACATTAAAAAAACAATTTCCTAAAATTGGAATTTGCCCAAAAATGTTTAAAGGGGGTACCCTTGGATTTTTTTCAAAATTCAATAATCGGGCATATTGGCGTCAATTCCGGTCCCAGAGTCAAACCGGTGCACATTTCTTACATAAAATTTGCTACTTGTTCTTCTCAAGTACTCAGATTTTTTCTATGTCTTACGGTTCGTGAGAAAAAATTCCAATTGGAGGTCTACATGTCTTGCAAATTTCGTGAAAATAAAAACTTTGTATTTCGTTCCAAATTTAATTTATTTCGATTAAGCCTGACGTACTGATTCAAAAAAGATATACATACCCCTATGAGAAAATGCACCGTTTGGCCGGAAAATGGAAAAAACCATAATTTTTTGTAATGTTTGTTCATCATTTAAACATCCTTTAATCGGGCATATTGGCGTCAATTTCGGTCCTAGAGTCAAACCGGTGCACTTTTCCTACATAAAATTTGCTACTTGTTCTTCTCAAGTGCTCAGATTTTTTCTACGTCTTACGGTTCGTGAGAAAAAATTCCAATTGGAGGTATACATGTCTTGCAAATTTCGTGAAAATAAAAACTTTGTATTTCGTTCCAAATTTAATTTATTTCGATTAAGCCTGACGTACTGATTCAAAAAAGATATACATACCCCTATGAGAAAATGCACCGTTTGGCCGGAAAATGGAAAAAACCATAATTTTTTGTAATATTTGTTCATCATTTAAACATCCTTTAATCGGATATATTAGCGACAAGTTCGGTCCTACAGTCAAACTGGTGCACTTTTCCTACATAAAATTTGCTACTTGTTCTTCTCAAGTGCTCAGATTTTTTCTACGTCTTACGGTTCGTGAGAAAAAATTCCAATTGGAGGTCTACATGTCTTGCAAATTTCGTGAAAATAAAAACTGTGTATTTTGTTCCAAATTTAATTTATTTCGATTAAGCCTGACGTACTGATTCAAAAAGGGTATACATACCCTTATGAGAAAATGCACCGTTTGGCCGGAAAATGGAAAAAACTGAAAATTTTTAATTCGATTTTTCCATTATTTTTGCCAAACTGTGGGTAGGGAATAGAAAAAATACACATATTTGGAATAAGTTAGACCTAGTGTATATATTAACATTAAAAAAACAATTTCCTAAAGTTAGAATTTGCCCAAAAATGTTTAAAGGGGGTACCCTTGGATTTTTTTCAAAATTCAATAATCGGGCATATTGGCGTCAATTCCGGTCCTACAGTCAAACCGGTGCACATTTCTTACATAAAATTTGCTACTTGTTCTTCTCAAGTACTCATATTTTTTCTACGTCTTACGGTTCGTGAGAAAAAATTCCAATTGGAGGTCTACATGTCTTGCAAATTTTGTGAAAATAAAAACTTTGTATTTCGTTCCAAATTTAATTTATTTCGATTAATCCTGACGTACTGATTCAAAAAATGTATACATACCCTTATGAGAAAATGCACCGTTTGGCCGGAAAATGGAAAAAACTGAAAATTTTTAATTCGATTTTTCCATTATTTTTGCCAAACTGTGGGTAGGGGATAGAAAAAATACACATATTTGGAATAAGTTAGACCTAGTGTATATATTAACATTAAAAAAACAATTTCCTAAAATTGGAATTTGCCCAAAAATGTTTAAAGGGGGTACCCTTGGATTTTTTTCAAAATTCAATAATCGGGCATATTGGCGTCAATTCCGGTCCCAGAGTCAAACCGGTGCACATTTCTTACATAAAATTTGCTACTTGTTCTTCTCAAGTACTCAGATTTTTTCTATGTCTTACGGTTCGTGAGAAAAAATTCCAATTGGAGGTCTACATGTCTTGCAAATTTCGTGAAAATAAAAACTTTGTATTTCGTTCCAAATTTAATTTATTTCGATTAAGCCTGACGTACTGATTCAAAAAAGATATACATACCCCTATGAGAAAATGCACCGTTTGGCCGGAAAATGGAAAAAACCATAATTTTTTGTAATGTTTGTTCATCATTTAAACATCCTTTAATCGGGCATATTGGCGTCAATTTCGGTCCTAGAGTCAAACCGGTGCACTTTTCCTACATAAAATTTGCTACTTGTTCTTCTCAGGTGCTCAGATTTTTTCTACGTCTTACGGTTCGTGAGAAAAAATTCCAATTGGAGGTCTACATGTCTTGCAAATTTCGTGAAAATAAAAACTTTGTATTTCGTTCCAAATTTAATTTATTTCGATTAAGCCTGACGTACTGATTCAAAAAGGCTATACATACTCTTATGAGAAAATGCACCGTTTGGCCGGAAAATGGAAAAAACCATAATTTTTTGTAATATTTGTTCATCATTTAAACATCCTTTAATCGGGCATATTGGCGTCAATTTGGGTCCTAGAGTCAAACCGGTGCACTTTTCCTACATAAAATTTGCTACTTGTTCTTCTCAAGTGCTCAGATTTTTTCTACGTCTTACGGTTCGTGAGAAAAAATTCCAATTGGAGGTCTACATGTCTTGCAAATTTCGTGAAAATAAAAACTTTGTATTTCGTTCCAAATTTAATTTATTTCGATTAAGCCTGACGTACTGATTCAAAAAAGATATACATACCCCTATGAGAAAATGCACCGTTTGGCCGGAAAATGGAAAAAACCATAATTTTTTGTAATATTTGTTCATCATTTAAACATCCTTTAATCGGATATATTAGCGACAAGTTCGGTCCTACAGTCAAACTGGTGCACTTTTCCTACATAAAATTTGCTACTTGTTCTTCTCAAGTGCTCAGATTTTTTCTAAGTCCTACGGTTCGTGAGAAAAAATTCCAATTGGAGGTCTACATGTCTTGCAAATTTCGTGAAAATAAAAACTTTGTATTTCGTTCCAAATTTAATTTATTTCGATTAAGCCTGACGTACTGATTCAAAAAAGATATACATACTCCTATGAGAAAATGCACCGTTTGGCCGGAAAATGGAAAAAACCATAATTTTTTGTAATATTTGTTCATCATTTAAACATCTTTTAATCGGATATATTAGCGACAAGTTCGGTCCTACAGTCAAACTGGTGCACTTTTCCTACATAAAATTTGCTACTTGTTCTTCTCAAGTGCTCAGATTTTTTCTACGTCTTACGGTTCGTGAGAAAAAATTCCAATTGGAGGTCTACATGTCTTGCAAATTTCGTGAAAATAAAAACTGTGTATTTTGTTCCAAATTTAATTTATTTCGATTAAGCCTGACGTACTGATTCAAAAAGGGTATACATACCCTTATGAGAAAATGCACCGTTTGGCCGGAAAATGGAAAAAACTGAAAATTTTTAATTCGATTTTTCCATTATTTTTGCCAAACTGTGGGTGGGGGATAGAAAAAATACACATATTTGGAATAAGTTAGACCTAGTGTATATATTAACATTAAAAAAACAATTTCCTAAAATTGGAATTTGCCCAAAAATGTTTAAAGGGTGTACCCTTGTATTTTTTTCAAAATTCAATAATCGGGCATATTGGCCTCAATTCCGGTCCTAGCGTCAAACCGGTGCACATTTCTTACATAAAATTTGCTACTTGTTCTTCTCAAGTACTCAGATTTTTTCTACGTTTTACGGTTCGTGAGAAAAAATTCCAATTGGAGGTCTACATGTCTTGCAAATTTCGTGAAAATAAAAACTTTGTATTTCGTTCCAAATTTAATTTATTTCGATTAAGCCTGACGTACTGATTCAAAAAAGATATACATACCCCTATGAGAAAATGCACCGTTTGGCCGGAAAATTTAAAAAACCATAATTTTTTGTAATATTTGTTCATCATTTAAACATCTTTTAATCGGATATATTAGCGACAAGTTCGGTCCTACAGTCAAACTGGTGCACTTTTCCTACATAAAATTTGCTACTTGTTCTTCTCAAGTGCTCAGATTTTTTCTACGTCTTACGGTTCGTGAGAAAAAATTCCAATTGGAGGTCTACATGTCTTGCAAATTTCGTGAAAATAAAAACTGTGTATTTCGTTCCAAATTTAATTTATTTCGATTAAGCCTGACGTACTGATTCAAAAAGGGTATACATACCCTTATGAGAAAATGCACCGTTTGGCCGGAAAATGGAAAAAACTGAAAATTTTTAATTCGATTTTTCCATTATTTTTGCCAAACTGTGGGTAGGGGATAGAAAAAATACACATATTTGGAATAAGTTAGACCTAGTGTATATATTAACATTAAAAAAACAATTTCCTAAAATTGGAATTTGCCCAAAAATGTTTAAAGGGTGTACCCTTGGATTTTTTTCAAAATTCAATAATAGGGCATATTGGCCTCAATTCCGGTCCTAGAGTCAAACCGGTGCACATTTCTTACATAAAATTTGCTACTTGTTCTTCTCAAGTACTCAGATTTTTTCTACGTTTTACGGTTCGTGAGAAAAAATTCCAATTGGAGGTCTACATGTCTTGCAAATTTCGTGAAAATAAAAACTTTGTATTTCGTTCCAAATTTAATTTATTTCGATTAAGCCTGACGTACTGATTCAAAAAAGAAATACATACCCCCATGAGAAAATGCACCGTTTGGCCGGAAAATGGAAAAAACCATAATTTTTTGTAATATTTGTTCATCATTTAAACATCCTTTAATCGGATATATTAGCGACAATTTCGGTCCTACAGTCAAACTGGTGCACTTTTCCTACATAAAATTTGCTACTTGTTCTTCTCAAGTGCTCAGATTTTTTCTACGTCTTACGGTTCGTGAGAAAAAATTCCAATTGGAGGTCTACATGTCTTGCAAATTTCGTGAAAATAAAAACTTTGTATTTCGTTCCAAATTTAATTTATTTCGATTAAGCCTGACGTACTGATTCAAAAAGGGTATGCATACCCTTATGAGAAAATGCACCGTTTGGCCGGAAAATGGAAAAAACTGAAAATTTTTAATTCGATTTTTCCATTATTTTTGCCAAACTGTGGGTAGGGGATAGAAAAAATACACATATTTGGAATAAGTTAGACGTAGTGTATATATTAACATTAAAAAAACAATTTCCTAAAATTGGAATTTGCCCAAAAATGTTTAAAGGGGGTACCCTGGATTTTTTTCAAAATTCAATAATCGGGCACATTGGCCTCAATTCCGGTCCTAGAGTCAAACCGGTGCATATTTCTTACATAAAATTTGCTACTTGTTCTTCTCAAGTGCTCAGATTTTTTCTACGTCTTACGGTTCGTGAGAAAAAATTCCAATTGGAGGTCTACATGTCTTGCAAATTTCGTGAAAATAAAAACTTTGTATTTCGTTCTAAATTTAATTTATTTCGATTAAGCCTGACGTACTGATTCAAAAAAGATAGACAGAAAACAGATGCCAGTAGGAAAAAGAACAAGAGGAAGACCGAAGCTGAGATACTTAGAACAAATAGAAAATGATATAACAACCAGAATTTTCATTTTCTGATGTTATTACTTTAGTAGTACCATTTAATTCATGCCTTGTTATATTTGTATCGTCTAAGGATTTGACATCAGTAACTAATTTGAAATAAATATCATTATTTTAAAAGCTGTTGAGAAGAGCTCCGTCGCGTTCTGTAATGATATCGCTACAGAAAGCTGCTTCCAAGATAACACCATCAATATTGTTTTCATTAGCGCAGTTCTCAGTTTTCTTTTCTCGTGCAACTGGTTTGTCTTCCTCTAAATTACCTTAAAAAAATAAAAGTTGTTTTCGTATGTGCTTTACAATATTTTTAATTAATATATAGTTCGAGTTTGATGATAACGTAGTACACTAAAATGTGGCACTTGTATTATTTTAAACGAACTTATAAATTAATATATAAAAATACATATCATAAAATGAATTTACACATGTGAGATATCAAATAAACTCAGTTGCAAGAGCAAACTAAATAAATTAAGGTAAAAAACTTACCAATCGTTTCTTCTTGTGCTGGACTTGTTTGTTTTAAACATTGGGAAACAAGAAACTATCCTCTTGACAGATCACCGTATGACATGTTAAAGCTGCAATAAGTATATTGCAGTGATTATTTTTACATTATAATATCACTATACTGGAACCTCGGAAACCTTTTTTGGATGGTGCTAGAAAGGTCGCCAATGAAGACACTATGGACGGCATCCAGATGGTTGGTGGAGAGCGAGTCGTGGGTTCGAAACTAGCTTTTGGAACCAATAATGGGTCCAACGGAAGAAATAAGTAAAGATAGGATACAAGATATTAGAAAAGATACAGAAATAAACAAAAAGATAGATGGGTAAAATTACACCAAAGATACGATAAGATAGGGAACAGGGCGTCACTCAATTTTTTGGGGTTTAAGGAGAAAATTAAGAAACCTTAGAAAAGAAAAGAGATAAGGAAAGATATTTAGGTTCAGAGACCAAACCCAAGAAGAGATATTAACAGTTAATTATTCAATAAATTTGGTCAAAACTATACCTAAACAAATAACAAATATATTAGGTGGACTCTGTTCATCTACTTACCTACAAAACTTAATCAGCCTGATCTTTTTCTGGTCGAAGGTATAATATTAATTTAATGATAAAAAGCAAATATTCAGAGTTATTATTATATTAGGAAACTTGTTATGAGTCGACAAATAAAATACATACATAAAACATAAAAAATATATTCAACAACACAATGATGTCGGTAGCTGAATGTACATACATGTAATAAAAATACACCATCAATTATGAAATGGTGGTGTACATATAAAAATAAGTAGTAATATGAATAATAAGTACCTTTACATATACAACAATATAATAATGCACAGGTTTAATTATCAGCGAACAGAGCCTGATAGTGAGTAAGAAAAAAATTCAACCAAAGTTGATTACAGAAGGTCTCTCTTTGCTGTTTAATGGGCATATCTCGAGACACTGGGTTAAAAATGTATAACAATTATAGCAAATAACAAAAATTAATCAAATCTAAATTTACAAGAATACAAAAAGGTTACCGAAATAAAAATTTAATCAAACCGCACTTGGATAAGTTGATTATCTATCTCGCACTGTTATTTAATGATTGAGAACTAAATGTTCGTAATTGTTATTTATTGAAATTTCTTAGTAGCTGATGGAAAGTTCCTAAGAAAATATTGAATGTTTTTTAAATTGAATGCAAAAATCAGTAGTTGCTTTCAACTACAGGTGAAGACATGGATGAACTTAGATTCGCCCAGATGATTGAAAAAAATATGATACCATACCATATTATTCGCCCAGATAAGTGGAGATACTAAGATTATGGTAACTTACAGTAATTCCTGATGACTGCTGCACTAATTCACTGAAGTTAATTTACTTTACTATAATACTTTACTTGTATCCAGCACTGAAGATAATTAAAATTAAAGGTACTCTGTACCAATATATAATCTAATATGATATTAGATCAAAAAACTGAAATATACAAGTGTATGCACACTTAGAAAGAAAATGCACAGAGAACAGAGACGATAAGATATAAAGAACGTCCTTACTTAAGCCCTAGAGTCAAACCGGTGCACTTTTCCTACATAAAATTTGCTACTTGTTTTTCTCAAGTGCTCAGATTTATTCTACTTCTTACGGTTCGTGAGAAAAAATTCCAGTTGGAAGTCTACATGTCTTGCAACTTTCGTGAAAATAAAAACTTCGTATTTCGTTTCAAATTTAATTTATTGCTATTAAGCCTTACGTACTGATTCACATAAGATATACATACCCTTATGAAAAAATGCACCGTTTGGCCTAAAAATGGAAAAAACTGAAAATTTTTAATTCGATTTTTCCATTATTTTTGCCAAACTGTGGGTAGGGGATAGAAAAAAAAACACATATTTGGAATAAGTTAAACCTAGTGTATATATTAACATTAAATGAAACAATTTCCTAAAATTGGAATTTGCCCAAAAATGTTTAAACGGGGTACCCTTGGATTTTTTTCAAAATTCAATAATCGGGCATATTGGCGTCAATTTCGGTCCTAGAGTCAAACCGGTGCACTTTTCCTACATAAAATTTGCTACTTGTTCTTCTCAAGTGCTTAGATTTATTCTACTTCTTACGGTTCGTGAGAAAAAATTCCAGATGGAGGTCTACATGTCTTGCAAATTTCGTGAAAATAAAAACTTTGTATTTCGCTTCAAATTTAATTTATTTCGATTAAGCCTGACGTACTGATTCAAAAAATATATACAGACTCTTATAAGAGAATGCACCGTTTGGCCGGAAAATGGAAAAAACTATAATTTTTTGTATTATTTGTTCATCATTTAAACATCTTTAATCGGATATATTGGCGACAATTTCGGTCCTAGAGTCAAACCGGTGCACTTTTCTTACATAAAATTTGCTACTTGTTCTTCTCAAGTGCACAGATTTTTTATACGTCTTACGGATCGCGAGAAAAAATTCCAGTTGGAGGTCTACATGTCTTGCAACTTTCGTGAAAATAAAAACTTCGTATTTCGTTTCAAATTTAATTTATTGCGATTAAGACTTACGTACTGATTCACATAAGATATACATACCCCTATGAGAAAATGCACCGTTTGGTCGGAAAATGGAAAAAACCATATTTTTTGTAATATTTGTTCATCATTTAAACATCCTTTAATCGGGCATATTGGCGTCAATTTCGGTAGTAGAGTCAAACCGGTGCACTTTTCCTACATAAAATTTACTACTTGTTCTTCTTAAGTGCTCAGATTTTTTCTACGTCTTACGGTTCGTGAGAAAAAATTCCAATTGGAGGTCTACATGTCTTGCAAATTTCGTGAAAATAAAAACTTTGTATTTCGTTCCAAATTTAATTTAATTCGATTAAGCCTGACGTACTGATTCAAAAAAGATATACATACCCCTATGAGAAAATGCACCGTTTGGCCGGAAAATGGAAAAAAACCATAATTTTTTTAATATTTGTTCATCATTTAAACATCTTTTAATCGGATATATTAGCGACAATTTCGGTCCTACAGTCAAACCGGTGCACTTTTCCTACATAAAATTTGCTACTTGTTCTTCTCAAGTGCTCAGATTTTTTCTACGTCTTAGGGTTCGTTAGAAAAAATTCCAATTGTAGGTCTACATGTCTTGCAAATTTCGTGAAAATAAAAACTTTGTATTTCGTTCCAAATTTAATTTAATTCGATTAAGCCTGACGTACTGATTCAAAAAAGATATACATACCCCTATGAGAAAATGCACCGTTTGGCCGGAAAATGGAAAAAACCATAATTTTTTTAATATTTGT
Source organism: Diabrotica undecimpunctata (assembly GCF_040954645.1). Classification (NCBI taxonomy): domain Eukaryota; kingdom Metazoa; phylum Arthropoda; class Insecta; order Coleoptera; family Chrysomelidae; genus Diabrotica; species Diabrotica undecimpunctata. Next base: position 143,628,973 of record NC_092803.1, read on the forward strand.
TCTTCATTTAAACATCTTTTAATCGGATATATTAGCGACAATTTCGGTCCTACAGTCAAACCGGTGCACTTTTCCTACATAAAATTTGCTACTTGTTCTTCTCAAGTGCTCAGATTTTTTCTACGTCTTACGGTTCGTGAGAAAAAATTCCAATTGGAGGTCTACATGTCTTGCAAATTTCGTGAAAATAAAAACTTTGTATTTCGTTCTAAATTTAATTTATTTCGATTAAGCCTGACGTACTGATTCAAAAAGGGTATACATACCCCTATGAGAAAATGCACTGTTTGGCCGGAAAATGAAAAAAACTGAAAATTTTTAATTCGATTTTTCCATTATTTTTGCCAAACTGTGGGTAGGGGATAGAAAAAATACACATATTTAGAATAAGTTAGACCTAGTGTATATATTAACATTAAAAAAACAATTTCCTAAAATTGGAATTTGCAAAAAAATGTTTAAAGGGGGTACCCTTGGATTTTTTTCAAAATTCAATAATCGGGCATATTGTCGTCAATTCCGGTCCTAGAGTCAAACCGGTGCACATTTCTTACATAAAATTTGCTACTTGTTCTTCTCAAGTACTCATATTTTTTCTACGTCTTACGGTTCGTGAGAAAAAATTCCAATTGGAGGTCTACATGTCTTGCAAATTTCGTGAAAATAAAAACTTTGTATTTCGTTCCAAATTTAATTTATTTCGATTAAGCCTGACGTACTGATTCAAAAAAGATATACATACCCCTATGAGAAAATGCACCGTTTGGCCGGAAAATGGAAAAAACCATAATTTTTTGTAATATTTGTTCATCATTTAAACATCGTTTAATCGGGCATATTGGCGTCAATTTCGGTCCTAGAGTCAAACCGGTGCACTTTTCCTACATAAAATTTGCTACTTGTTCTTCTCAAGTGCTTAGATTTATTCTACTTCTTACGGTTCGTGAGAAAAAATTCCAGATGGAGGTCTACATGTCTTGCAAATTTCGTTAAAATAAAAACTTTGTATTTCGCTTCAAATTTAATTTATTTCGATTAAGCCTGACGTACTGATTTAAAAAATATATACAGACTCTTATAAGAGAATGTACCGTTTGGCCGGAAAATGGAAAAAACTATAATTTTTTGTATTATTTGTTCATCATTTAAACATCTTTAATCGGATATATTGGCGACAATTTCGGTCCTAGAGTCAAACCGGTGCACTTTTCTTACATAAAATTTGCTACTTGTTCTTCTCAAGTGCACAGATTTTTTATACGTCTTACGGATCGCGAGAAAAAATTCCAGTTGGAGGTCTACATGTCTTGCAACTTTCGTGAAAATAAAAACTTCGTATTTCGTTTCAAATTTAATTTATTGCGATTAAGACTTACGTACTGATTCACATAAGATATACATACCCCTATGAGAAAATGCACCGTTTGGTCGGAAAATGGAAAAAACCATATTTTTTGTAATATTTGTTCATCATTTAAACATCCTTTAATCGGGCATATTGGCGTCAATTTCGGTAGTAGAGTCAAACCGGTGCACTTTTCCTACATAAAATTTACTACTTGTTCTTCTTAAGTGCTCAGATTTTTTCTACGTCTTACGGTTCGTGAGAAAAAATTCCAATTGGAGGTCTACATGTCTTGCAAATTTCGTGAAAATAAAAACTTTGTATTTCGTTCCAAATTTAATTTAATTCGATTAAGCCTGACGTACTGATTCAAAAAAGATATACATACCCCTATGAGAAAATGCACCGTTTGGCCGGAAAATGGAAAAAACCATAATTTTTTGTAATATTTGTTCATCATTTAAACATCTTTTAATCGGATATATTAGCGACAATTTCGGTCCTACAGTCAAACCGGTGCACTTTTCCTACATAAAATTTGCTACTTGTTCTTCTCAAGTGCTTAGATTTATTCTACTTCTTACGGTTCGTGAGAAAAAATTCCAGATGGAGGTCTACATGTCTTGCAAATTTCGTTAAAATAAAAACTTTGTATTTCGCTTCAAATTTAATTTATTTCGATTAAGCCTGACGTACTGATTTAAAAAATATATACAGACTCTTATAAGAGAATGTACCGTTTGGCCGGAAAATGGAAAAAACTATAATTTTTTGTATTATTTGTTCATCATTTAAACATCTTTAATCGGATATATTGGCGACAATTTCGGTCCTAGAGTCAAACCGGTGCACTTTTCTTACATAAAATTTGCTACTTGTTCTTCTCAAGTGCACAGATTTTTTATACGTCTTACGGATCGCGAGAAAAAATTCCAGTTGGAGGTCTACATGTCTTGCAACTTTCGTGAAAATAAAAACTTCGTATTTCGTTTCAAATTTAATTTATTGCGATTAAGACTTACGTACTGATTCACATAAGATATACATACCCCTATGAGAAAATGCACCGTTTGGTCGGAAAATGGAAAAAACCATATTTTTTGTAATATTTGTTCATCATTTAAACATCCTTTAATCGGGCATATTGGCGTCAATTTCGGTAGTAGAGTCAAACCGGTGCACTTTTCCTACATAAAATTTACTACTTGTTCTTCTTAAGTGCTCAGATTTTTTCTACGTCTTACGGTTCGTGAGAAAAAATTCCAATTGGAGGTCTACATGTCTTGCAAATTTCGTGAAAATAAAAACTTTGTATTTCGTTCCAAATTTAATTTAATTCGATTAAGCCTGACGTACTGATTCAAAAAAGATATACATACCCCTATGAGAAAATGCACCGTTTGGCCGGAAAATGGAAAAAACCATAATTTTTTGTAATATTTGTTCATCATTTAAACATCCTTTAATCGGGCATATTGGCGTCAATTTCGGTCCTAGAGTCAAACCCGTGCACTTTTCCTACATAAAATTTACTACTAGTTCTTCTCAAGTGCTCAGATTTTTTTTACGTCTTACGGTTCGTGAGAAAAAATTCCAATTGGAGGTCTACATGTCTTGCAAATTTCGTGAAAATAAAAACTTTGTATTTCGTTCCAAATTTAATTTACTTCGATTAAGCCTGACGTACTGATTCAAAAAAGATATACATACCCCTATGAAAAAATGCACCGTTTGGCCGGAAAATGGAAAAAACCATAATTTTTTGTAATATTTGTTTATCATTTAAACATCTTTTAATCGGATATATTAGCGACAATTTCGGTCCTACAGTCAAACCGGTGCACTTTTCCTACATAAAATTTGCTACTTGTTCTTCTCAAGTGCTCAGATTTTTTCTACGTCTTACGGTTCGTGAGAAAAAATTCCAATTGGAGGTCTACATGTCTTGCAAATTTCGTGAAAATAAAAACTTTGTATTTCGTTCCAAATTTAATTTATTTCGATTAAGCCTGACGTACTGATTCAAAAAGGGTATACATACCCCTATGAGAAAATGCACTGTTTGGCCGGAAAATGAAAAAAACTGAAAATTTTTAATTCGATTTTTCCATTATTTTTGCCAAACTGTGGGTAGGGGATAGAAAAAATACACATATTTAGAATAAGTTAGACCTAGTGTATATATTAACATTAAAAAAACAATTTCCTAAAATTGGAATTTGCAAAAAAATGTTTAAAGGGGGTACCCTTGGATTTTTTTCAAAATTCAATAATCGGGCATATTGGCGTCAATTCCGGTCATAGAGTCAAACCGGTGCACATTTCTTACATAAAATTTGCTACTTGTTCTTCTTAAGTACTCAGATTTTTTCTACGTCTTACGGTTCGTGAGAAAAAATTCCAATTGGAGGTCTACATGTCTTGCAAATTTCGTGAAAATAAAAACTTTGTATTTCGTTCCAAATTTAATTTATTTCGATTAGGCCTGACGTACTGATTCAAAAAAGATATACATACCCCTATGAGAAAATGCACCGTTTGGCCGGAAAATGGAAAAAACCATAATTTTTTGTAATATTTGTTCATCATTTAAACATCCTTTAATCGGGCATATTGGCGTCAATTTCGGTCCTAGAGTCAAACCGGTGCACTTTTCCTACATAAAATTTACTACTAGTTCTTCTCAAGTTCTCAGATTTTTTCTACGTCTTACGGTTCGTGAGAAAAAATTCCAATTGGAGGTCTACATGTCTTGCAAATTTCGTGAAAATAAAAACTTTGTATTTCGTTCCAAATTTAATTTATTTCGATTAAGCCTGACGTACTGATTCAAAAAAGATATACATACCCCTATGAGAAAATGCACCGTTTGGCCGAAAAATGGAAAAAACCATAATTTTTTGTAATATTTGTTCATCATTTAAACATCCTTTAATCGGGCATATTGGCGTCAATTTCGGTCCTAGAGTCAAACCGGTGCACTATTCCTACATAAAATTTACTACTAGTTCTTCTCAAGTGCTCAGATTTTTTCTACGTCTTACGGTTCGTGAGAAAAAATTCCAATTGGAGGTCTACATGTCTTGCAAATTTCGTGAAAATAAAAACTTTGTATTTCGTTCCAAATTTAATTTACTTCGATTAAGCCTGATGTACTGATTCAAAAAAGATATACATACTCCTATGAAAAAATGCACCGTTTGGCCGGAAAATGGAAAAAACCATAATTTTTTGTAATATTTGTTCATCATTTAAACATCTTTTAATCGGATATATTAGCGACAATTTCGGTCCTACAGTCAAACCGGTGCACTTTTCCTACATAAAATTTGCTACTTGTTCTTCTCAAGTGCTTAGATTTATTCTACTTCTTACGGTTCGTGAGAAAAAATTCCAGATGGAGGTCTACATGTCTTGCAAATTTCGTTAAAATAAAAACTTTGTATTTCGCTTCAAATTTAATTTATTTCGATTAAGCCTGACGTACTGATTCAAAAAATATATACAGACTCTTATAAGAGAATGTACCGTTTGGCCGGAAAATGGAAAAAACTATAATTTTTTGTATTATTTGTTCATCATTTAAACATCTTTAATCGGATATATTGGCGACAATTTCGGTCCTAGAGTCAAACCGGTGCACTTTTCTTACATAAAATTTGCTACTTGTTCTTCTCAAGTGCACAGATTTTTTATACGTCTTACGGATCGCGAGAAAAAATTCCAGTTGGAGGTCTACATGTCTTGCAACTTTCGTGAAAATAAAAACTTCGTATTTCGTTTCAAATTTAATTTATTGCGATTAAGACTTACGTACTGATTCACATAAGATATACATACCCCTATGAGAAAATGCACCGTTTGGTCGGAAAATGGAAAAAACCATATTTTTTGTAATATTTGTTCATCATTTAAACATCCTTTAATCGGGCATATTGGCGTCAATTTCGGTAGTAGAGTCAAACCGGTGCACTTTTCCTACATAAAATTTACTACTTGTTCTTCTTAAGTGCTCAGATTTTTTCTACGTCTTACGGTTCGTGAGAAAAAATTCCAATTGGAGGTCTACATGTCTTGCAAATTTCGTGAAAATAAAAACTTTGTATTTCGTTCCAAATTTAATTTACTTCGATTAAGCCTGACGTACTGATTCAAAAAAGATATACATACCCCTATGAGAAAATGCACCGTTTGGCCGGAAAATGGAAAAAACCATAATTTTTTGTAATATTTGTTCATCATTTAAACATCCTTTAATCGGGCATATTGGCGTCAATTTCGGTCCTAGAGTCAAACCCGTACACTTTTCCTACATAAAATTTACTACTAGTTCTTCTCAAGTGCTCAGATTTTTTTTACGTCTTACGGTTCGTGAGAAAAAATTCCAATTGGAGGTCTACATGTCTTGCAAATTTCGTGAAAATAAAAATTTTGTATTTCGTTCCAAATTTAATTTACTTCGATTAAGCCTGACGTACTGATTCAAAAAAGATATACATACCCCTATGAAAAAATGCACCGTTTGGCCGGAAAATGGAAAAAACCATAATTTTTTGTAATATTTGTTTATCATTTAAACATCTTTTAATCGGATATATTAGCGACAATTTCGGTCCTACAGTCAAACCGGTGCACTTTTCCTACATAAAATTTGCTACTTGTTCTTCTCAAGTGCTCAGATTTTTTCTACGTCTTACGGTTCGTGAGAAAAAATTCCAATTGGAGGTCTACATGTCTTGCAAATTTCGTGAAAATAAAAACTTTGTATTTCGTTCCAAATTTAATTTATTTCGATTAAGCCTGACGTACTGATTCAAAAAGGGTATACATACCCCTATGAGAAAATGCACTGTTTGGCCGGAAAATGAAAAAAACTGAAAATTTTTAATTCGATTTTTCCATTATTTTTGCCAAACTGTGGGTAGGGGATAGAAAAAATACACATATTTAGAATAAGTTAGACCTAGTGTATATATTAACATTAAAAAAACAATTTCCTAAAATTGGAATTTGCAAAAAAATGTTTAAAGGGGGTACCCTTGGATTTTTTTCAAAATTCAATAATCGGGCATATTGGCGTCAATTCCGGTCATAGAGTCAAACCGGTGCACATTTCTTACATAAAATTTGCTACTTGTTCTTCTTAAGTACTCAGATTTTTTCTACGTCTTACGGTTCGTGAGAAAAAATTCCAATTGGAGGTCTACATGTCTTGCAAATTTCGTGAAAATAAAAACTTTGTATTTCGTTCCAAATTTAATTTATTTCGAATAAGCCTGACGTACTGATTCAAAAAAGATATACATACCCCTATGAGAAAATGCACCGTTTGGCCGGAAAATGGAAAAAACCATAATTTTTTGTAATATTTGTTCATCATTTAAACATCCTTTAATCGGGCATATTGGCGTCAATTTCGGTCCTAGAGTCAAACCGGTGCACTTTTCCTACATAAAATTTACTACTAGTTCTTCTCAAGTTCTCAGATTTTTTCTACGTCTTACGGTTCGTGAGAAAAAATTCCAATTGGAGGTCTACATGTCTTGCAAATTTCGTGAAAATAAAAACTTTGTATTTCGTTCCAAATTTAATTTATTTCGATTAAGCCTGACGTACTGATTCAAAAAAGATATACATACCCCTATGAGAAAATGCACCGTTTGGCCGAAAAATGGAAAAAACCATAATTTTTTGTAATATTTGTTCATCATTTAAACATCCTTTAATCGGGCATATTGGCGTCAATTTCGGTCCTAGAGTCAAACCGGTGCACTTTTCCTACATAAAATTTACTACTAGTTCTTCTCAAGTGCTCAGATTTTTTCTACGTCTTACGGTTCGTGAGAAAAAATTCCAATTGGAGGTCTACATGTCTTGCAAATTTCGTGAAAATAAAAACTTTGTATTTCGTTCCAAATTTAATTTACTTCGATTAAGCCTGACGTACTGATTCAAAAAAGATATACATACCCCTATGAAAAAATGCACCGTTTGGCCGGAAAATGGAAAAAACCATAATTTTTTGTAATATTTGTTCATCATTAAAACATCTTTTAATCGGATATATTAGCGACAATTTCGGTCCTACAGTCAAACCGGTGCACTTTTCCTACATAAAATTTGCTACTTGTTCTTCTCAAGTGCTTAGATTTATTCTACTTCTTACGGTTCGTGAGAAAAAATTCCAGATGGAGGTCTACATGTCTTGCAAATTTCGTGAAAATAAAAACTTTGTATTTCGCTTCAAATTTAATTTATTTCGATTAAGCCTGACGTACTGATTCAAAAAATATATACAGACTCTTATAAAAGAATGCACCGTTTGGCCGGAAAATGGAAAAAACTATAATTTTTTGTATTATTTGTTCATCATTTAAACATCTTTAATAGGATATATTGGCGACAATTTCGGTCCTAGAGTCAAACCGGTGCACTTTTCTTACATAAAATTTGCTACTTGTTCTTCTCAAGTGCACAGATTTTTTATACGTCTTACGGATCGCGAGAAAAAATTCCAGTTGGAGGTCTACATGTCTTGCAACTTTCGTGAAAATAAAAACTTCGTATTTCGTTTCAAATTTAATTTATTGCGATTAAGACTTACGTACTGATTCACATAAGATATACATACCCCTATGAGAAAATGCACCGTTTGGTCGGAAAATGGAAAAAACCATATTTTTTGTAATATTTGTTCATCATTTAAACATCCTTTAATCGGGCACATTGGCGTCAATTTCGGTATTAGAGTCAAACCGGTGCACTTTTCCTACATAAAATTTACTACTTGTTCTTCTTAAGTGCTCAGATTTTTTCTACGTCTTACGGTTCGTGAGAAAAAATTCCAATTGGAGGTCTACATGTCTTGCAAATTTCGTGAAAATAAAAACTTTGTATTTCGTTCCAAATTTAATTTAATTCGATTAAGCCTGACGTACTGATTCAAAAAAGATATACATACCCCTATGAGAAAATGCACCGTTTGGCCGGAAAATGAAATGGAAAAAACCATAATTTTTTGTAATATTTGTTCATCATTTAAACATCCTTTAATCGGGCATATTGGCGTCAATTTCGGTCCTAGAGTCAAACCGGTGCACTTTTCCTACATAAAATTTACTACTAGTTCTTCTCAAGTGCTCAGATTTTTTCTACGTCTTACGGTTCGTGAGAAAAAATTCCAATTGGAGGTCTACATGTCTTGCAAATTTCGTGAAAATAAAAACTTTGTATTTCGTTCCAAATTTAATATACTTCGATTAAGCCTGACGTACTGATTCAAAAAAGATATACATACCCCTATGAAAAAATGCACCGTTTGGCCGGAAAATGGAAAAAACCATAATTTTTTGTAATATTTGTTCATCATTTAAACATCTTTAATCGGATATATTAGCGACAATTTCGGTCCTACAGTCAAACCGGTGCACTTTTCCTACATAAAATTTGCTACTTGTTCTTCTCAAGTGCTCAGATTTTTTCTACGTCTTACGGTTCGTGAGAAAAAATTCCAATTGGAGGTCTACATGTCTTGCAAATTTCGTGAAAATAAAAACTTTGTATTTCGTTCCAAATTTAATTTATTTCGATTAAGCCTGACGTACTGATTCAAAAAGGGTATACATACCCCTATGAGAAAATGCACTGTTTGGCCGGAAAATGAAAAAAACTGAAAATTTTTAATTCGATTTTTCCATTATTTTTGCCAAACTGTGGGTAGGGGATAGAAAAAATACACATATTTAGAATAAGTTAGACCTAGTGTATATATTAACATTAAAAAAACAATTTCCTAAAATTGGAATTTGCAAAAAAATGTTTAAAGGGGGTACCCTTGGATTTTTTTCAAAATTCAATAATCGGGCATATTGGCGTCAATTCCGGTCCTAGAGTCAAACCGGTGCACATTTCTTACATAAAATTTGCTACTTGTTCTATTTAAGTACTCAGATTTTTTCTACGTCTCACGGTTCGTGAGAAAAAATTCCAATTGGAGGTCTACATGTCTTGCAAATTTCGTGAAAATAAAAACTCTGTATTTCGTTCCAAATTTAATTTATTTCGATTAAGCCTGACGTACTGATTCAAAAAAGATATACATACCCCTATGAGAAAATGCACCGTTTGGCCGGAAAATGGAAAAAACCATAATTTTTTGTAATATTTGTTCATCATTTAAACATCTTTTAATCGGATATATTAGCGACAATTTCGGTCCTACAGTCAAACCGGTGCACTTTTCCTACATAAAATTTGCTACTTGTTCTTCTCAAGTGCTTAGATTTATTCTACTTCTTACGGTTCGTGAGAAAAAATTCCAGATGGAGGTCTACATGTCTTGCAAATTTCGTTAAAATAAAAACTTTGTATTTCGCTTCAAATTTAATTTATTTCGATTAAGCCTGACGTACTGATTCAAAAAATATATACAGACTCTTATAAGAGAATGTACCGTTTGGCCGGAAAATGGAAAAAACTATAATTTTTTGTATTATTTGTTCATCATTTAAACATCTTTAATCGGATATATTGGCGACAATTTCGGTCCTAGAGTCAAACCGGTGCACTTTTCTTACATAAAATTTGCTACTTGTTCTTCTCAAGTGCACAGATTTTTTATACGTCTTACGGATCGCGAGAAAAAATTCCAGTTGGAGGTCTACATGTCTTGCAACTTTCGTGAAAATAAAAACTTCGTATTTCGTTTCAAATTTAATTTATTGCGATTAAGACTTACGTACTGATTCACATAAGATATACATACCCCTATGAGAAAATGCACCGTTTGGTCGGAAAATGGAAAAAACCATATTTTTTGTAATATTTGTTCATCATTTAAACATCCTTTAATCGGGCATATTGGCGTCAATTTCGGTAGTAGAGTCAAACCGGTGCACTTTTCCTACATAAAATTTACTACTTGTTCTTCTTAAGTGCTCAGATTTTTTCTACGTCTTACGGTTCGTGAGAAAAAATTCCAATTGGAGGTCTACATGTCTTGCAAATTTCGTGAAAATAAAAACTTTGTATTTCGTTCCAAATTTAATTTACTTCGATTAAGCCTGACGTACTGATTCAAAAAAGATATACATACCCCTATGAGAAAATGCACCGTTTGGCCGGAAAATGGAAAAAACCATAATTTTTTGTAATATTTGTTCATCATTTAAACATCCTTTAATCGGGCATATTGGCGTCAATTTCGGTCCTAGAGTCAAACCCGTGCACTTTTCCTACATAAAATTTACTACTAGTTCTTCTCAAGTGCTCAGATTTTTTTTACGTCTTACGGTTCGTGAGAAAAAATTCCAATTGGAGGTCTACATGTCTTGCAAATTTCGTGAAAATAAAAACTTTGTATTTCGTTCCAAATTTAATTTACTTCGATTAAGCCTGACGTACTGATTCGCAAAAGATATACATACCCCTATGAAAAAATGCACCGTTTGGCCGGAAAATGGAAAAAACCATAATTTTTTGTAATATTTGTTTATCATTTAAACATCTTTTAATCGGATATATTAGCGACAATTTCGGTCCTACAGTCAAACCGGTGCACTTTTCCTACATAAAATTTGCTACTTGTTCTTCTCAAGTGCTCAGATTTTTTCTACGTCTTACGGTTCGTGAGAAAAAATTCCAATTGGAGGTCTACATGTCTTGCAAATTTCGTGAAAATAAAAACTTTGTATTTCGTTCCAAATTTAATTTATTTCGATTAAGCCTGACGTACTGATTCAAAAAGGGTATACATAACCCTATGAGAAAATGCACTGTTTGGCCGGAAAATGAAAAAAACTGAAAATTTTTAATTCGATTTTTCCATTATTTTTGCCAAACTGTGGGTAGGGGATAGAAAAAATACACATATTTAGAATAAGTTAGACCTAGTGTATATATTAACATTAAAAAAACAATTTCCTAAAATTGGAATTTGCAAAAAAATGTTTAAAGGGGGTACCCTTGGATTTTTTTCAAAATTCAATAATCGGGCATATTGGCGTCAATTCCGGTCATAGAGTCAAACCGGTGCACATTTCTTACATAAAATTTGCTACTTGTTCTTCTTAAGTACTCAGATTTTTTCTACGTCTTACGGTTCGTGAGAAAAAATTCCAATTGGAGGTCTACATGTCTTGCAAATTTCGTGAAAATAAAAACTTTGTATTTCGTTCCAAATTTAATTTATTTCGAATAAGCCTGACGTACTGATTCAAAAAAGATATACATACCCCTATGAGAAAATGCACCGTTTGGCCGGAAAATGGAAAAAACCATAATTTTTTGTAATATTTGTTCATCATTTAAACATCCTTTAATCGGGCATATTGGCGTCAATTTCGGTCCTAGAGTCAAACCGGTGCACTTTTCCTACATAAAATTTACTACTAGTTCTTCTCAAGTTCTCAGATTTTTTCTACGTCTTACGGTTCGTGAGAAAAAATTCCAATTGGAGGTCTACATGTCTTGCAAATTTCGTGAAAATAAAAACTTTGTATTTCGTTCCAAATTTAATTTATTTCGATTAAGCCTGACGTACTGATTCAAAAAAGATATACATACCCCTATGAGAAAATGCACCGTTTGGCCGAAAAATGGAAAAAACCATAATTTTTTGTAATATTTGTTCATCATTTAAACATCCTTTAATCGGGCATATTGGCGTCAATTTCGGTCCTAGAGTCAAACCGGTGCACTTTTCCTACATAAAATTTACTACTAGTTCTTCTCAAGTGCTCAGATTTTTTCTACGTCTTACGGTTCGTGAGAAAAAATTCCAATTGGAGGTCTACATGTCTTGCAAATTTCGTGAAAATAAAAACTTTGTATTTCGTTCCAAATTTAATTTACTTCGATTAAGCCTGACGTACTGATTCAAAAAAGATATACATACCCCTATGAAAAAATGCACCGTTTGGCCGGAAAATGGAAAAAACCATAATTTTTTGTAATATTTGTTCATCATTTAAACATCTTTTAATCGGATATATTAGCGACAATTTCGGTCCTACAGTCAAACCGGTGCACTTTTCCTACATAAAATTTGCTACTTGTTCTTCTCAAGTGCTTAGATTTATTCTACTTCTTACGGTTCGTGAGAAAAAATTCCAGATGGAGGTCTACATGTCTTGCAAATTTCGTGAAAATAAAAACTTTGTATTTCGCTTCAAATTTAATTTATTTCGATTAAGCCTGACGTACTGATTCAAAAAATATATACAGACTCTTATAAAAGAATGCACCGTTTGGCCGGAAAATGGAAAAAACTATAATTTTTTGTATTATTTGTTCATCATTTAAACATCTTTAATAGGATATATTGGCGACAATTTCGGTCCTAGAGTCAAACCGGTGCACTTTTCTTACATAAAATTTGCTACTTGTTCTTCTCAAGTGCACAGATTTTTTATACGTCTTACGGATCGCGAGAAAAAATTCCAGTTGGAGGTCTACATGTCTTGCAACTTTCGTGAAAATAAAAACTTCGTATTTCGTTTCAAATTTAATTTATTGCGATTAAGCCTGACGTACTGATTCAAAAAAGATATACATACCCCTATGAGAAAATGCACCGTTTGGCCGGAAAATGGAATGGAAAAAACCATAATTTTTTGTAATATTTGTTCATCATTTAAACATCCTTTAATCGGGCACATTGGCGTCAATTTCGGTATTAGAGTCAAACCGGTGCACTTTTCCTACATAAAATTTACTACTTGTTCTTCTTAAGTGCTCAGATTTTTTCTACGTCTTACGGTTCGTGAGAAAAACTTCCAATTGGAGGTCTACATGTCTTGCAAATTTCGTGAAAATAAAAACTTTGTATTTCGTTCCAAATTTAATTTAATTCGATTAAGCCTGACGTACTGATTCAAAAAAGATATACATACCCCTATGAGAAAATGCACCGTTTGGCCGGAAAATGGAATGGAAAAAACCATAATTTTTTGTAATATTTGTTCATCATTTAAACATCCTTTAATCGGGCATATTGGCGTCAATTTCGGTCCTAGAGTCAAACCGGTGCACTTTTCCTACATAAAATTTACTACTAGTTCTTCTCAAGTGCTCAGATTTTTTCTACGTCTTACGGTTCGTGAGAAAAAATTCCAATTGGAGGTCTACATGTCTTGCAAATTTCGTGAAAATAAAAACTTTGTATTTCGTTCCAAATTTAATATACTTCGATTAAGCCTGACGTACTGATTCAAAAAAGATATACATACCCCTATGAAAAAATGCACCGTTTGGCCGGAAAATGGAAAAAACCATAATTTTTTGTAATATTTGTTCATCATTTAAACATCTTTAATCGGATATATTAGCGACAATTTCGGTCCTACAGTCAAACCGGTGCACTTTTCCTACATAAAATTTGCTACTTGTTCTTCTCAAGTGCTCAGATTTTTTCTACGTCTTACGGTTCGTGAGAAAAAATTCCAATTGGAGGTCTACATGTCTTGCAAATTTCGTGAAAATAAAAACTTTGTATTTCGTTCCAAATTTAATTTATTTCGATTAAGCCTGACGTACTGATTCAAAAAGGGTATACATACCCCTATGAGAAAATGCACTGTTTGGCCGGAAAATGAAAAAAACTGAAAATTTTTAATTCGATTTTTCCATTATTTTTGCCAAACTGTGGGTAGGGGATAGAAAAAATACACATATTTAGAATAAGTTAGACCTAGTGTATATATTAACATTAAAAAAACAATTTCCTAAAATTGGAATTTGCAAAAAAATGTTTAAAGGGGGTACCCTTGGATTTTTTTCAAAATTCAATAATCGGGCATATTGGCGTCAATTCCGGTCCTAGAGTCAAACCGGTGCACATTTCTTACATAAAATTTGCTACTTGTTCTATTTAAGTACTCAGATTTTTTCTACGTCTTACGGTTCGTGAGAAAAAATTCCAATTGGAGGTCTACATGTCTTGCAAATTTCGTGAAAATAAAAACTCTGTATTTCGTTCCAAATTTAATTTATTTCGATTAAGCCTGACGTACTGATTCAAAAAAGATATACATACCCCTATGAGAAAATGCACCGTTTGGCCGGAAAATGGAAAAAACCATAATTTTTTGTAATATTTCTTCATCATTTAAACATCCTTTAATCGGGCATATTGGCGTCAATTTCGGTCCTAGAGTCAAACCGGTGCACTTTTCCTACATAAAATTTACTACTAGTTCTTCTCAAGTTCTCAGATTTTTTCTACGTCTTACGGTTCGTGAGAAAAAATTCCAATTGGAGGTCTACATGTCTTGCAAATTTCGTGAAAATAAAAACTTTGTATTTCGTTCCAAATTTAATTTATTTCGATTAAGCCTGACGTACTGATTCAAAAAGGGTATACATACCCTCATGAGAAAATGCACCGTTTGGCCGGAAAATGGAAAAAACTGAAAATTTTTAATTCGATTTTTCCATGTTTTTTGCCAAACTGTGGGTAGGGGATAGAAAAAATACACATATTTGGAATAAGTTAGACCTAGTGTATATATTAACATTAAAAAAACAATTTCCTAAAATTGGAATTTGCAAAAAAATGTTTAAAGGGGGTACCCTTGGATTTTTTTCAAAATTCAATAATCGGGCATATTGGCGTCAATTCCGGTCCTAGAGTCAAACCGGTGCACATTTTTTACATAAAATTTGCCACTTGTTCTTCTCAAGTACTCATATTTTTTCTACGTCTTACGGTTCGTGAGAAAAAATTCCAATTGGAGGTCTACATGTATTGCAAATTTCGTGAAAATAAAAACTTTGTATTTCGTTCCAAATTTAATTTATTTCGATTAAGCCTGATGTACTGATTTAAAAAAGATATACATACCCCTATGAGAAAATGCACCATTTGGCCGGAAAATGGAAAAAACCATAATTTTTTGTAATATTTGTTCATCATTTAAACATCTTTTAATCGGGCATATTGGCGTCAATTTCGGTCCTAGAGTCAAACCGGTGCACTTTTCCTACATAAAATTTGCTACTTGTTCTTCTCAAGTGCTCAGATTTTTTCTACGTCGGTTCGTGAGAAAAAATTCCAATTGGAGGTCTACATGTCTTGCAAATTTCGTGAAAATAAAAACTTTGTATTTCGTTCCAAATTTAATTTATTTCGATTAAGCCTGACGTACTGATTCAAAAAAGATATACATACCCCTATGAGAAAATGCACCGTTTGGCCGGAAAATGGAAAAAACCATAATTTTTTGTAATATTTGTTCATCATTTAAACATCCTTTAATCGGGCATATTGGCGTCAATTTCGGTCCTAGAGTCAAACCGGTGCACTTTTCCTACATAAAATTTACTACTAGTTCTTCTCAAGTGCTCAGATTTTTTCTACGTCTTACGGTTCGTGAGAAAAAATTCCAATTGGAGGTCTACATGTCTTGCAAATTTCGTGAAAATAAAAACTTTGTATTTCGTTCCAAATTTAATTTACTTCGATTAAGCCTGACGTACTGATTCAAAAAAGATATACATACCCCCATGAAAAAATGCACCGTTTGGCCGGAAAATGGAAAAAACCATAATTTTTTGTAATATTTGTTCATCATTTAAACATCTTTTAATCGGATATATTAGCGACAATTTCGGTCCTACAGTCAAACCGGTGCACTTTTCCTACATAAAATTTGCTACTTGTTCTTCTCAAGTGCTCAGATTTTTTCTACGTCTTACGGTTCGTGAGAAAAAATTCCAATTGGAGGTCTACATGTCTTGCAAATTTCGTGAATATAAAAACTTTGTATTTCGTTCCAAATTTAATTTATTTCGATTAAGCCTGACGTACTGATTCAAAAAGGGTATACATACCCCTATGAGAAAATGCACTGTTTGGCCGGAAAATGAAAAAAACTGAAAATTTTTAATTCGATTTTTCCATTATTTTTGCCAAACTGTGGGTAGGGGATAGAAAAAATACACATATTTAGAATAAGTTAGACCTAGTGTATATATTAACATTAAAAAAACAATTTCCTAAAATTGGAATTTGCAAAAAAATGTTTAAAGGTGGTACCCTTGGATTTTTTTCAAAATTCAATAATCGGGCATATTGGCGTCAATTCCGGTCCTGGAGTCAAACCGGTGCACATTTCTTACATAAAATTTGCTACTTGTTCTTCTTAAGTACTCAGATTTTTTCTACGTCTTACGGTTCGTGAGAAAAAATTCCAATTGGAGGTCTACATGTCTTGCAAATTTCGTGAAAATAAAAACTTTGTATTTCGTTCCAAATTTAATTTATTTCGATTAAGCCTGACGTACTGATTCAAAAAAGATATACATACCCCTATGAGAAAATGCACTGTTTGGCCGGAAAATGAAAAAAACTGAAAATTTTTAATTCGATTTTTCCATTATTTTTGCCAAACTGTGGGTAGGGGATAGAAAAAATACACATATTTAGAATAAGTTAGACCTAGTGTATATATTAACATTAAAAAAACAATTTCCTAAAATTGGAATTTGCAAAAAAATGTTTAAAGGGGGTACCCTTGGATTTTTTTCAAAATTCAATAATCGGGCATATTGGCGTCAATTCCGGTCCTAGAGTCAAACCGGTGCACATTTCTTACATAAAATTTGCTACTTGTTCTATTTAAGTACTCAGATTTTTTCTACGTCTTACGGTTCGTGAGAAAAAATTCCAATTGGAGGTCTACATGTCTTGCAAATTTCGTGAAAATAAAAACTCTGTATTTCGTTCCAAATTTAATTTATTTCGATTAAGCCTGACGTACTGATTCAAAAAGGGTATACATACCCTCATGAGAAAATGCACCGTTTGGCCGGAAAATGGAAAAAACTGAAAATTTTTAATTCGATTTTTCCATGTTTTTTGCCAAACTGTGGGTAGGGGATAGAAAAAATACACATATTTGGAATAAGTTAGACCTAGTGTATATATTAACATTAAAAAAACAATTTCCTAAAATTGGAATTTGCAAAAAAATGTTTAAAGGGGGTACCCTTGGATTTTTTTCAAAATTCAATAATCGGGCATATTGGCGTCAATTCCGGTCCTAGACTCAAACCGGTGCACATTTTTTACATAAAATTTGCCACTTGTTCTTCTCAAGTACTCATATTTTTTCTACGTCTTACGGTTCGTGAGAAAAAATTCCAATTGGAGGTCTACATGTATTGCAAATTTCGTGAAAATAAAAACTTTGTATTTCGTTCCAAATTTAATTTATTTCGATTAAGCCTGATGTACTGATTTAAAAAAGATATACATACCCCTATGAGAAAATGCACCATTTGGCCGGAAAATGGAAAAAACCATAATTTTTTGTAATATTTGTTCATCATTTAAACATCTTTTAATCGGGCATATTGGCGTCAATTTCGGTCCTAGAGTCAAACCGGTGCACTTTTCCTACATAAAATTTGCTACTTGTTCTTCTCAAGTGCTCAGATTTTTTCTACGTCGGTTCGTGAGAAAAAATTCCAATTGGAGGTCTACATGTCTTGCAAATTTCGTGAAAATAAAAACTTTGTATTTCGTTCCAAATTTAATTTATTTCGATTAAGCCTGACGTACTGATTCAAAAAAGATATACATACCCCTATGAGAAAATGCACCGTTTGGCCGGAAAATGGAAAAAACCATAATTTTTTGTAATATTTGTTCATCATTTAAACATCCTTTAATCGGGCATATTGGCGTCAATTTCGGTCCTAGAGTCAAACCGGTGCACTTTTCCTACATAAAATTTACTACTAGTTCTTCTCAAGTGCTCAGATTTTTTCTACGTCTTACGGTTCGTGAGAAAAAATTCCAATTGGAGGTCTACATGTCTTGCAAATTTCGTGAAAATAAAAACTTTGTATTTCGTTCCAAATTTAATTTATTTCGATTAAGCCTGACGTACTGATTCAAAAAGGGTATACATACCCTCATGAGAAAATGCACCGTTTGGCCGGAAAATGGAAAAAACTGAAAATTTTTAATTCGATTTTTCCATGTTTTTTGCCAAACTGTGGGTAGGGGATAGAAAAAATACACATATTTGGAATAAGTTAGACCTAGTGTATATATTAACATTAAAAAAACAATTTCCTAAAATTGGAATTTGCAAAAAAATGTTTAAAGGGGGTACCCTTGGATTTTTTTCAAAATTCAATAATCGGGCATATTGGCGTCAATTCCGGTCCTAGACTCAAACCGGTGCACATTTTTTACATAAAATTTGCCACTTGTTCTTCTCAAGTACTCATATTTTTTCTACGTCTTACGGTTCGTGAGAAAAAATTCCAATTGGAGGTCTACATGTATTGCAAATTTCGTGAAAATAAAAACTTTGTATTTCGTTCCAAATTTAATTTATTTCGATTAAGCCTGATGTACTGATTTAAAAAGATATACATACCCCTATGAGAAAATGCACCATTTGGCCGGAAAATGGAAAAAACCATAATTTTTTGTAATATTTGTTCATCATTTAAACATCTTTTAATCGGGCATATTGGCGTCAATTTCGGTCCTAGAGTCAAACCGGTGCACTTTTCCTACATAAAATTTGCTACTTGTTCTTCTCAAGTGCTCAGATTTTTTCTACGTCGGTTCGTGAGAAAAAATTCCAATTGGAGGTCTACATGTCTTGCAAATTTCGTGAAAATAAAAACTTTGTATTTCGTTCCAAATTTAATTTATTTCGATTAAGCCTGACGTACTGATTCAAAAAAGATATACATACCCCTATGAGAAAATGCACCGTTTGGCCGGAAAATGGAAAAAACCATAATTTTTTGTAATATTTGTTCATCATTTAAACATCCTTTAATCGGGCATATTGGCGTCAATTTCGGTCCTAGAGTCAAACCGGTGCACTTTTCCTACATAAAATTTACTACTAGTTCTTCTCAAGTGCTCAGATTTTTTCTACGTCTTACGGTTCGTGAGAAAAAATTCCAATTGGAGGTCTACATGTCTTGCAAATTTCGTGAAAATAAAAACTTTGTATTTCGTTCCAAATTTAATTTACTTCGATTAAGCCTGACGTACTGATTCAAAAAAGATATACATACCCCCATGAAAAAATGCACCGTTTGGCCGGAAAATGGAAAAAACCATAATTTTTTGTAATATTTGTTCATCATTTAAACATCTTTTAATCGGATATATTAGCGACAATTTCGGTCCTACAGTCAAACCGGTGCACTTTTCCTACATAAAATTTGCTACTTGTTCTTCTCAAGTGCTCAGATTTTTTCTACGTCTTACGGTTCGTGAGAAAAAATTCCAATTGGAGGTCTACATGTCTTGCAAATTTCGTGAATATAAAAACTTTGTATTTCGTTCCAAATTTAATTTATTTCGATTAAGCCTGACGTACTGATTCAAAAAGGGTATACATACCCCTATGAGAAAATGCACTGTTTGGCCGGAAAATGAAAAAAACTGAAAATTTTTAATTCGATTTTTCCATTATTTTTGCCAAACTGTGGGTAGGGGATAGAAAAAATACACATATTTAGAATAAGTTAGACCTAGTGTATATATTAACATTAAAAAAACAATTTCCTAAAATTGGAATTTGCAAAAAAATGTTTAAAGGTGGTTACCCTTGGATTTTTTTCAAAATTCAATAATCGGGCATATTGGCGTCAATTCCGGTCCTGGAGTCAAACCGGTGCACATTTCTTACATAAAATTTGCTACTTGTTCTTCTTAAGTACTCAGATTTTTTCTACGTCTTACGGTTCGTGAGAAAAAATTCCAATTGGAGGTCTACATGTCTTGCAAATTTCGTGAAAATAAAAACTTTGTATTTCGTTCCAAATTTAATTTATTTCGATTAAGCCTGACGTACTGATTCAAAAAAGATATACATACCCCTATGAGAAAATGCACTGTTTGGCCGAAAATGAAAAAAACTGAAAATTTTTAATTCGATTTTTCCATTATTTTTGCCAAACTGTGGGTAGGGGATAGAAAAAATACACATATTTAGAATAAGTTAGACCTAGTGTATATATTAACATTAAAAAAACAATTTCCTAAAATTGGAATTTGCAAAAAAATGTTTAAAGGGGTACCCTTGGATTTTTTTCAAAATTCAATAATCGGGCATATTGGCGTCAATTCCGGTCCTAGAGTCAAACGGTGCACATTTCTTACATAAAATTTGCTACTTGTTCTATTTAAGTACTCAGATTTTTTCTACGTCTTACGGTTCGTGAGAAAAAATTCCAATTGGAGGTCTACATGTCTTGCAAATTTCGTGAAAATAAAAACTCTGTATTTCGTTCCAAATTTAATTTATTTCGATTAAGCCTGACGTACTGATTCAAAAAAGATATACATACCCCTATGAGAAAATGCACCGTTTGGCCGGAAAATGGAAAAAACCATAATTTTTTGTAATATTTGTTCATCATTTAAACATCCTTTAATCGGGCATATTGGCGTCAATTTCGGTCCTAGAGTCAAACCGGTGCACTTTTCCTACATAAAATTTACTACTAGTTCTTCTCAAGTTCTCAGATTTTTTCTACGTCTTACGGTTCGTGAGAAAAAATTCCAATTGGAGGTCTACATGTCTTGCAAATTTCGTGAAAATAAAAACTTTGTATTTCGTTCCAGATTTAATTTATTTCGATTAAGCCTGACGTACTGATTCAAAAGGGTATACATACCCTTATGAGAAAATGCACCGTTTGGCCGGAAAATGGAAAAAACTGAAAATTTTTAATTCGATTTTTCCATGTTTTTTGCCAAACTGTGGGTAGGGGATAGAAAAAATACACATATTTGGAATAAGTTAGACCTAGTGTATATATTAACATTAAAAAAACAATTTCCTAAAATTGGAATTTGCAAAAAAATGTTTAAAGGGGGTACCCTTGGATTTTTTTCAAAATTCAATAATCGGGCATATTGGCGTCAATTCCGGTCCTAGAGTCAAACCGGTGCACATTTTTTACATAAAATTTGCCACTTGTTCTTCTCAAGTACTCATATTTTTTCTACGTCTTACGGTTCGTGAGAAAAAATTCCAATTGGAGGTCTACATGTATTGCAAATTTCGTGAAAATAAAAACTTTGTATTTCGTTCCAAATTTAATTTATTTCGATTAAGCCTGATGTACTGATTTAAAAAAGATATACATACCCCTATGAGAAAATGCACCATTTGGCCGGAAAATGGAAAAAACCATAATTTTTTGTAATATTTGTTCATCATTTAAACATCTTTTAATCGGGCATATTGGCGTCAATTTCGGTCCTAGAGTCAAACCGGTGCACTTTTCCTACATAAAATTTGCTACTTGTTCTTCTCAAGTGCTCAGATTTTTTCTACGTCGGTTCGTGAGAAAAAATTCCAATTGGAGGTCTACATGTCTTGCAAATTTCGTGAATATAAAAACTTTGTATTTCGTTCCAAATTTAATTTATTTCGATTAAGCCTGACGTACTGATTCAAAAAGGGTATACATACCCCTATGAGAAAATGCACTGTTTGGCCGGAAAATGAAAAAAACTGAAAATTTTTAATTCGATTTTTCCATTATTTTTGCCAAACTGTGGGTAGGGGATAGAAAAAATACACATATTTAGAATAAGTTAGACCTAGTGTATATATTAACATTAAAAAAACAATTTCCTAAAATTGGAATTTGCAAAAAAATGTTTAAAGGTGGTACCCTTGGATTTTTTTCAAAATTCAATAATCGGGCATATTGGCGTCAATTCCGGTCCTGGAGTCAAACCGGTGCACATTTCTTACATAAAATTTGCTACTTGTTCTTCTTAAGTACTCAGATTTTTTCTACGTCTTACGGTTCGTGAGAAAAAATTCCAATTGGAGGTCTACATGTCTTGCAAATTTCGTGAAAATAAAAACTTTGTATTTCGTTCCAAATTTAATTTATTTCGATTAAGCCTGACGTACTGATTCAAAAAAGATATACATACCCCTATGAGAAAATGCACCGTTTGGCCGGAAAATGGAAAAAACCATAATTTTTTGTAATATTTGTTCATCATTTAAACATCCTTTAATCGGGCATATTGGCGTCAATTTCGGTCCTAGAGTCAAACCGGTGCACTTTTCCTACATAAAATTTACTACTAGTTCTTCTCAAGTGCTCAGATTTTTTCTACGTCTTACGGTTCGTGAGAAAAAATTCCAATTGGAGGTCTACATGTCTTGCAAATTTCGTGAAAATAAAAACTTTGTATTTCGTTCCAAATTTAATTTACTTCGATTAAGCCTGACGTACTGATTCAAAAAAGATATACATACCCCTATGAGAAAATGCACCGTTTGGCCGGAAAATGGAAAAAACCATAATTTTTTGTAATATTTGTTCATCATTTAAACATCTTTTAATCGGATATATTAGCGACAATTTCGGTCCTACAGTCAAACCGGTGCACTTTTCCTACATAAAATTTGCTACTTGTTCTTCTCAAGTGCTCAGATTTTTTCTACGTCTTACGGTTCGTGAGAAAAAATTCCAATTGGAGGTATACATGTCTTGCAAATTTCGTGAAAATAAAAACTTTGTATTTCGTTCCAAATTTAATTTATTTCGATTAAGCCTGACGTACTGATTCAAAAAGGGTATACATACCCTTATGAGAAAATGCACCGTTTGGCCGAAAAATGGAAAAAACTGAAAATTTTTAATTCGATTTTTCCATTATTTTTGCCAAACTGTGGGTAGGGGATAGAAAAAATACACATATTTGGAATAAGTTAGACCTAGTGTATATATTAACATTAAAAAAACAATTTCCTAAAATTGGAATTTGCAAAAAAATGTTTAAAGGGGGTACCCTTGGATTTTTTTCAAAATTCAATAATCGGGCATATTGGCGTCAATTCCGGTCCTAGAGTCAAACCGGTGCACATTTTTTACATAAAATTTGCTACTTGTTCTTCTCAAGTACTCATATTTTTTCTACG